>NW_026042307.1:1235000-1392500 GCF_023856365.1 Brienomyrus brachyistius
TTCTTCTCTACTCTGAAAAGCTGATACACCAGATAGATCATGAGTGTTGATCTTGATAGTGTTCTTTTCTGGGTGCTTATCTGGCTGTTATACTATTCAGTCCCTATCAGTCCTCTTTAAGCTGCACCCAGACCCGTAGCGTTTGCATCTGACTATTCACCACCTTACTTAACTGTTATTACAGACATATAATACACGCTCTTCCTCTTATTAGAATAAAGCCTCCAAAACGAAGAACTTTCTCTGGCCAGTTATTACGGAAATCTTTGAAACTCATGGATAAATTTATATCTATCATAGGCTTCAAAGGCTTACTTATGGACATTTTTAATGACACCTGTAAATGTTCTAATTCCGTTTAATCATCCTGTTATGGGTTTAATTTTATTTGTATTTATTATTATTTATTTACATTATTTTTTATTTATTTAATTTTCGTTTTATTTTACAAGTGCTTTCTGGCACTTGATAGGGTGTCATTGTAAATAAGAAAATGTTCTTTCATACCCCTGATTAAAGCAGACTGTGCGATCGCTTGTCATTTAGAACTGCGTGCGGTACCGCATCTAATCGCTTGCTGTTGCTAATCGCTGGAAGTTTCTCAAACGATGGATGTTAGAAACAGACCTGGCGGGGCTGAAAAAGTCAGACCGCTTGATCGTTCAGTGTGCTATTTATTATTTATTTTATCTTTGAAATGTCAGTATTAAATATGTCGGGAAAATAAGACTCCTTCTAAACGAATATAGAATGGGCTGGTCTTGGGAATATAACTCACATACTGAAAATGAGTCCCACTCCGTGCCTGTACACGTCCCGGTATGTTATAACCACCTATCGGTCAGGGGCAGGCAGAGGCTTTGAGTCGCCCCCGTGCAGCACAGGGCGTAAAGCTGGGGCACACCCCGCGTGGGAAGGCGGCTCAGCGCCTTCGAGATTATAAATGCATGTTAAACTTCGCCATTTAAGCGATAAGACTTGTAACAGTGCAAATGCACTTAAAATAAATACGCATCTGCGCTGTTAGGACAAGGCAGCGTATTGCTGTGCCTATTGCTTTATACGGAGAATGAGTACTTGCATACTAGTGTAAAAGGATATTTATTTTCATTAAGATTAATTACTTCATAATTTCATGTTTATTTTAGTATTGATCCTTTTATATAATACCTAAAGATAAGGGAACTAGATGACGCTTTGGGAGCGGAGCAATAGAGTTCTCGTTGTTAGGAGCTGGTACTATTTGTAGAGTTGGGCGTGAAAAAAAATAAAAGGGGGGAAGTCAGTCTTCCATGTTCAGCACGATATGTTGTCTCTGCATCGTCTCTATACCCACGGCCTGAAATACAGATACCCCAAAGTCAGCGTTACACCAGTTATGTGCATCCCTGAATATAAGAAAGTGACTTGTTTTATATGAAACATGCTGACAGTTACAGAAAAAGTGAATCATATAATGCCATCATGAAAAATAAATGTCACTAATGATACTGGAAAAAATTGAAATTGCGGATTACTATGGGTATATATCTATAAGCCAAATAAATCATAACGTAATAGGTGCATTGGCCACCGAACACTGTTATGTTTCATATGCTAAACCCCTAAACTTGTAATGATACCATCTAGTTGCAGATCAGTCAGAAACCTAAGGTTCTCAATGGGCCATGAAGTACCCAGTATTGAGAGAAAAATAAATAGCAGCCTAAACTAGACAGAAAATCCAGCAGCATAAAGTTTTATCCTGGCCTGGATTCCATTAGACTCAGCCCACGAGCAAATTGAAAATTACAATCCTCTCAGTTGTGGCTTTCTATTGATAGATCTCTTAGCGTGAAACACAGCTGTTTGATGCTGCCTGGACACCTATATAATCAGCATGCTTAGCTATTTTTTTTTTTTACAAGGGGCCTAACGATGATGATTAAATTGTAATATAGTGATGCTAGAAGCACCTTATTGTTTAGCAGGAGAATCCTGCTGTCAGAGAGGTATTTATGAGTTATATTAAATAGAGACCTTTTGATATTACATATTTAGTATCAATTTGCCTCTCATGAACTATTTTGGCAAATCTGGTTACATTGTTTAATCAACTAATGGATTAATGCTGTTGTATTTAGCTTTGTAGTATTGGTAAACAGGAATATAGTGTAACTACGGCAACAACATTAACTTCATGACCCAGAACACTGATTTGTAACTTATGTCTTTTGTTTTTTGTGAGGATTTTTATTTTGTTTGGTGTTTTGGTTGCTTGTCTGGTATGGTCATGGCTATTTTCTCAAATAAAATAAAACCAAAAAGGAGGATTTTTAAAAAGGAGGATTTGATTTTTAAATAATTTCTCTATGCATGAGCAATCTTCGCTAAGACATCACGCTTTAGCAAGCATGTTTCCTTATATGCAGCAGCAGTCACTGTTGCCACCCAATACTATTAAATCATTATGAAGTGAAATGTGATTGAAAACGGAATTAGGTTATTTAGGGCTTCATGAATTAAATACAGTCAGTTACATTTGCTATACATAAATTTGCTATAAATTTATTGCTGCTGAAGAGGTGGCCCATATATAATCTCCCAGGCATCCAGAGCTTCTGCTGACTCTTTATACGGGAAAATGATTCTCCATAATTTTTCTGGAAGTCCAGCACTTTTCGGAGACCAGGGACGTTTTGGGAAGTAACCAGTGTCATCTGCCTCCTCAGCCCCTTTCCAAAAAGACAAATATTACTGGATAGCATTCTGCTGCAGGCACAGCTGCCGTTTATTCAGGATTTTCTGCACCATCATCCAATCAATATTTCAACTGATACCTGTTAGGTCAAACCTGACTCCTAATTTTCATGTGAATAATCCCGAGATGCATATGTTTTCTTCTGTCTTAGGTTTTTACTGTCATGAAATGTATTGCATCATTTAATTGACATTATTATTACATTCAAAAGTGTAATTAACATTTCAGTGAATTCCACAAGCTAATCCAGGCCAGCGTGAGTTTTTGTGAAGATCTCAGAGCAGAAGTACTTTTTTCCTTCATTTTTTTCATTACTTCACAATAAGGACAGTACATGACAATATTTCCAAACAGGAGATACTTGTAACATAGTAATGTTATGTATTGTAGAGGATATTATAATGATTATTCATTTAATAGTTATTCATTTAAGCCCACAGTGGGAACCATCTGTTGCGCCTTTGAGCAAAGAATGTATCCTAACTTACTCTTAGTACAACGTCCACCTATGTAAATTAATACAAATTATTACTTTAATGAGTAGACCAGCTGAGGCGGTAGGTATGTGTTTATGTACCTTGTACTTACTTGTGCAAGACTGTGGGAAAGGTTGCACTTACAGTACAACTTGCTGGAGAAGCTTCAGAAATATTCACCATATCTGCTTTTAAATTAACCACGTACCATGGAAATTTCCGCCTCATAATATCGGGGGAGAAACACCCCCTCCCACTTGGGTTTAAGACAGTCTTCAAATTGGAAACAGAAGGACTTGCTGAAGTCATGAAGCAGAATGCAACATTATCTGACATTGATTGCAATAATAACACAGCACAGCGAAACGTCTCTCCAACGTCTATTAACTGTATTTGATTTATAATAACCATCCCTGGAGTCACACTATATTATACCCATGACATTCAAAGTCTAAAAGGGTCGAGCCATTGCGTCTGCAGAACAAATGACACATATATTTGAATTGTTTGATGAAAACATTGATTTCCGCGCAGCTGATTTTTGCTGAATGCTGTTGTATTGTAACTTCAGTGTAACTGCATTGTATTTGCACAGCAGAAATACCACAGAGCGAAGGGAGGCCATGCAAACTTCACACACGCACACACACGCACACACACACACACACACACACACACACACACACACACACACACTGGTTTGTTATTATCTTTGTGTGGACTCTCCATTCATTTCTATGGGGAAAACTCTAATCCCAACATGACAACCTTAACCCCTACCCAGCCCTATCCTTACTCATAAGTAACCAAACTAAATACGAGACTTATATTACATTGTTGATCCCCACGATGTAAAATAAACATAATACACACACAGCAGAGGCAGAAATTTAACTCCAGTTACATGCTTAAAAATTCTAATTATTGCTGTGAATACAGTATATTTATCAAACTGTGAAGCAATAAAAGCATAAATGGTGGTAGGTTATATAAGGAAGCTCCAGCTTGGTATTTATGAAGCCTTATGCACTCACCTTAACTATAATTCTATAATGAGAAATATATTAAAATAACCTGAATGTATTTATCTATTTGATAAATATCTTAGATCTTACAGTAACTAAACTTCTGCGTAAAACTGAAGTTCATGGAGCTAGTAGCTTATTATTTAAGAGCAGCATGTATGCACTCAGGTAAGATGCTTAACCATTATCCTGTCAACCATGTAGGCAATTGTACATGTGAGATCCATATGAAATGCTGAATCTATACGGCAAGCATAGTCTAGTGCACGCAAGATTTTCCAATAAAATGTGGCTTGTTTATTTTAAATCAACATAGCGGACGTTCTAATGCTTGGGGGCCAGGAGTGCTTCACAGACAGTCACAAACTGTAACCACAAAAAAAAACTATTAAGTGTCTTCTTTCAGTCTTGGCATCTGACAGTGTCATAAGTCACGATGCATGTTAATCATTTAAAAATATATGATTTTATTGCACTGAGAAATTCTCAGCAGATGTCGTGGTACTCAACGTTAGTGATGTTAATCTGTTTGTTGAACAACTATGCCTCAAGTCAGCTACGTTTAAAGCCATGAGATCCAAAAATGAAAATGTAAAAATGTACTTTTCCCGCCAACAATTAAAAATTATTACATATTGAAGCAGAGAAGCCCTCGCAGGTAAATATGTTCTGAAATAGGTCACTTTTTCGGATCGTTAACTTCAGCAGTTTGAATGGAGAGTCTTTTCTTGTCAGTAACTGGTCCTGAAGCACTCCCATCTCCCCCTGTGTCAAGGAAAAAATGTGCAACATACAGGGCGCACAGAAAGTCTTGGAACACTTAATTCTGTAAAAATATTGCAAATTATTTGGTGTCATCACAAAAGTCCATCGACAAGCCATGTTTAACATACAGTATATGCACATATGTTCTGCACGGACATTTCCTTCTTTGGCATTATTTTTTTAACTGACTCATTCAGTTCAGTTCTTGCCGTTTTGCTATTAATTAGCTATTAGTCATTGGTTCCACAAGGGATACTAAACACAAATGTTTGGTGTTTTATAGCAAATGTGTTACTAATTAAAAAGCACCCAATGAAACTTCTTCTCAATGAACATTTGAACTCAGAACAGCTTTTAAAATTATGTTTAGTATATATAAATTAATAAAGATATTTTTTGTTATAAAATCAATAAATTTACAAACATTTTCTTGAACTAAGTAAGCATACCAGGACCATCTGTGAGCACTCTACATGAAAATAATTTTTAAATCAATAATTAAGGCTGAGCATTCCATACGGGAGAAATTACTTTAGAGTTTCTCATAATCCAATGAAAACCTTTAAAAAGATTTTACTGAATTAACCTTTAAAAACTGAATGAACCTTTTAGCTATATTTATTTGAGAGAAACACTGTTCTATACCCCAAAAAGCACAAGTTAATCTTTGTATAATTCCTGTGTATAGTACTGTACCTGTTTTTCAAAGGGTTTGTTTGGGCATGAAGATGCTGCTGCCCTTCCTTCAGGTGCCCAATAGGGGGCAGGCAAGGCCAGCTGAGGCGGCTTCCCACACAAAGAAAGCATTTGTTGATCGATTCAGTTAGTAATTTACACTTGCCTACTATGCAGTCATTCTTTGAAACGTTATTAGAATACAATACTGAAATGTGATGAAAAGATCGGTTGCCAGAATGTTATTATGAGAATAACTATAATGCAAAGCTCTGGGTTCATGTCAATCGATATCAGTAATCGGTAATTCTTGAGATCTGGGACAAAACATGTCTGCCAGATAAAACAGTTTTTGGATAATAATATGTGCATGTTAGCACAATAAAATTTCATGTTGTTTTATAAATATTTTGTTATTCGAAATGATATAACATGTGACCAGTTTCTGAAAAGAAAACCTTTTCCTAAAGCAGGTCTCATCACATTACAGTAGCTTAAAAGGAATAAGAGTAATGTAAAATGAAACATAATTGCTATGTGTAAGTTGTTTACTAAATAGTTTCACGAGTATCAAATTAAACAACGATTTTAAAGTACATTTTAGTCGATTGAACTTGTGTCCTGAGTTTTTGTCAACACTGTCAGACTTTTTTTTATAAAAAAAAATTAAGAATTATTGTGGTTAGCTAAAACTCTGCGGACTTCTTCCTCATGCTATGAGAACCACTCTAGCTCTGGGAAGGCTTTAATTTTCGTTTAATTTTATACCTATTTGGTAATATGCTTCATGTCACTACAATAGTGTGTCAAAACCATAATCAATGAAAAGCAAGATTTGTGTGCAATTTTCTGTAGTAAAGGCTTAATTTAATTGGATTATAGAGGTCACAAGTAACTAAAGATAAACAAGGCTAAGACTTCTGTAAGAAACACATGTTTTATAAGCAGAAACTTGGTATTTTGTCAAGTCTGTAATATGGCTTATCTAACTTTTAAAAGGTGATATGATTCATTTGAAAACAGATGCACATAATTAAGAGAGCTAAGAAACTGCTAAGAGTAAAAATATCTGTGATAAGTTAATTCAAAATAATTTTATAGACATTTCTTTATGGCTGATGGTGTTGACAAAAATCTAGTGCTGATCCAGGAAACATCTAATTTATAAAAAATATGCTACAACTAGTAGTTGCTTAGTAATAAGTTGCTTATTTACCAAATATGTATCCATAGATTTTGAAAATAATCAAGATATTATTTCAAAAATCAAAACCTGTTTCATCCGCAATCTCAAGAATCACTATCATATCAGTTTTTTGAGTTCCCATCTCAAAGTATTTCTTTAAACATATTATACTCCATTGAAATCAACATGTGTGCATTCATGTACAAAAAAACTTCACTCTACTGTAAAACAGAAATTCTCAAATTGCTTTATATTGCCCTGCTCTAGAGCAGACCAAACCATGCTGGACTCCGCCCCCAACCATGTTAAAGTGATGTGATTGGCTAATGATTGAATATAACCCAGATCCCGTTTGTCGTGCTACTAAATTAAATGCACGTTTACAGTAATCGCGTTTCACATTTTTACACATTGTTATAAAGCAAAAACTCCAATTAATGGATCAAACTGATTTGTCACTCAGCTCATGTGTCTGAAATTAAATGAGTCATTATGCAAGTAACCCCACAAACTCCATGTTAAAAAGTTATGCTGCTCTTATAGTTATGGGATACGCTCAGTCAAATTACTCTTTCATCGAATTATTTGCATACATTGTGTTTTTTATTTACTAAAAAACATTCAATTTGGATCCATGATGGAAATCCAAATAATGTAAGACAACACTACACACCATACAGAATGAGAAGCTCAGATACATTTTAAGGTGTAAGGAAATACAGCTGGACTTGGAAGGGTATTTTAGGAACATTTTTGGGACATACCTGTTAAATTATTAGATTTATGACAACTCTGCTAATCTGTACGTGTCACTTTATAACACAATGTATATATAATTTACGATACAGGTTAAACAATGCTTGTTTCTAAGAAGTGCCTTCTAATGTAAAACAAATTTCGGAATCACATTTGGAATATCCCACACTTTGTCAGATCAGGTCCGCAATTTGTTCTAGTGGAGAAACAAAAAAAGCGTGTTTGCTGTTATCACTTTTCTCCGGCTCCGGTTTCTATGCCCTGTGCACATCGTGACCTTTACGATTGGGGAGACTTTTATTGTTCGCGAGTGACAATTAATTAGTCTGAGTCGAATCTGAATCTGAAACAAATAATGAGTTGCAAGTCGAGTCATAAGTCAATTTCAGAGCAACTCGAGTGCAACTTGAGTTCAAGTCACAAACTGGAGTCCCAGTCTTTGCCATCCATCCATCCATCCATCCATCCATCCATCCATCCAACTACTTATCTTAGTATACTCGTCATGAGTACCATGGAGCCTGTTCCACACAGCACAGGGGTTTATGGGCAGGAAGCAAGTCCATTGCAGGGCACATACATGCACACTCTCATACATTAGGAGTAATCGGAAGACATCATTCACCCTGACGGCTATGGGCTGTAGAAGAAACACCACAGAACATGGGGAGAACATGCAAACTCCACCTTTAAGGGGGCAGGACAGAAACCCTGAACTGTAGCGGCAGTGCTCCCCGTTCAGCCTCTGCTCCACTCTCACAACCGTAACATCTCCGTGTGGGTGGAGATGTGAAGTTATTAGTTTTGTTTTATAATTATTGATGCTTTTGTCATGATCACACGGGGAGCGGGCGATCGTATGGCAGGCAAGCGAACAGGAATACGCAGGCAGGCAGATAATGGGGTAAGCTGGGGGTTTATTACGGATAGCGGGAAACAGCTCACGCTCACGAACATCAGGTAACATCGATGACGGACAAGGGAAACCGGGGAGACCAGGACTTAAATACACAGGACTAATCAAAGTAACTAGACAAAGCTGGAGACGATCAGGGAAATACACGTGGGTAATCAGGGGGCGTGACACACACGAGGAGCGGACGAGCCGGGCATGACAGAACCCCCCCCCAAAGGCACGCTTCTCCGGGCGCGCCAAGGAAGGGGGCGACGGACGGGACGAGGCAAAACAGGACCTGAAAAACAAAAACAGAAATCAACGCGGGACCGGGAACAAGACAGAGGCACAGAACACAGCGAGGGACAAGACAAAGGACAAAACCTGACAGAGGGCTGGGAAAGCAGACAGACAGACGAGAAAGGGCGAAACAGAGGGCACAGGCGGGACACAAGGGCCAGGAGTGAACGGAGGGAACACAGAAGGACGAGGAGCAGAGACGGGAGGAACAAAGCAAGGGGGAGCATAGACAGGCGGGACAAAGACGGAAGGAGGAGAGGGGAACGAAGAGACAAAGGCAGGAGCGAAGGGAGACAAGGAGGGGGACGAGAGGGGAGCCCGAGGGAGACCCAGCGGGCGACGGGCGGCAGCCGGAGGGGCCGCAGACGGCCGGGAGGCCGGAGCCGGAGGGGACCTCGGAGGGGCCGAGGAGGCAGGGCGAGGGACCCGCGGAGGGGCCAGGGAGGGAGCAGGAGGGAGCACCGGGGAAGGGGACGAGGGAGCTGGAAGGGGCCAGGGCGAAGGCAAGGTGAGGCGGGGAGCCGCCGCAGGTGGCGACGTCCTCCGACGAGCCGAAGGTGGGGGCCCCGCAGGCGACCGAGGAGCCGCCGTCGGGAAGCCCGCAGGCGGCCGACCCGGCACTGGAGGGGGGAGCGAGGCAGGGCGACGAGGCACCGGAGGGGGACCCGTAGGCGACAGCCGACCCGGAGGGCCAGGACCCGCGGGCGCAAACCGAGCCCCAGCGCAGGCGAGGCAGGGCGAGCCAGGGGGGAGGGCGGGCGGGACCCCAGCCCTGCGTCTGTGCCCCCTCCCCTTATGGGACACAGACAGATAGCCTCGTGGCCGGGGTCGGGCTCGCCGGGGTGCTGGGATCGGGGTTACCAATTCAGTCCCCGAGGGGTCCCATTCCAGCTCCTCCACCTCCAGAGAGGGAGGAGCTGCGGTGGAGTCTTCGGGGACCTCCTCGGGAACCGGGGCCAAGGGACTTGGAGCGGGAGTAGGAATGGGGCCAGGAATTAAAGTCACTCGGGGAGTCACAATAAACGCCCAGGGCGAGGGCGTAGGCGCTGCTGCAGGCGGAGGGGGCGCCCCCTCTGGAGCTGCTGCAGGCAGAGGGGGCGCCCCCTCTGGAGCTGCTGCAGGCAGAGGGGGCGCCCCCTCTGGAGCTGCTGCAGGCAGAGGGGGCGCCCCCTCTGGAGCTGCTGCAGGCAGAGGGGGCGCCTCTGGAGCTGCTGCAGGCCGAGGGGGCGCCTCTGGAGCTGCTGCAGGCCGAGGGGGCGCCTCTGGAGCTCTCCGGAGCTTGATCAGCCTCCGGAGGTCCTCAGCCATTCTCTCCAGATCCGAATACGGGGATTCTGGAGAGAAGGAGGCGAAATCCTGCCCCAGTTGCGCTGCGAGCCTTTCCCCCTCCGGAGGGCCCTGTGGGGCCGGTTCCCCCATCACCCTCCAGTACAGTCCCTGGAGGGTGAAGTACCTGTCAGCGAGGGCCGCGGGCGAAACGGGCGTGGCCCCTTTAAGAGGGCGGGGTGCTTGCGGGAAAACTTCCCGCACCGTTCTGGCCCCTTCGTTGGCCAGCCGCTCTGGCCAGGCGAAACACCGCTCCGGGGGCGACGGAAGCTCTGTGGGGGCAGGTTCCAGTTCCCGGAGTTGGAGGGGTTCCTCCTCCTCGTACTCAGTCGGGAGTGTCAGCCTAGCGAGAGAGCATGCCCCCAGGCGAATTGTCAGCTCCTCTGGCTGAGCTCTCCTTCTCCTCCGCTTCTTCTTGGGGTCCGTCATTCTGTCACGATCACACGGGGAGCGGGCGATCGTCGGGCAGGCAAGCGAACAGGAATACGCAGACAGGCAGATAATGGGGTAAACTGGGGGTTTATTACGGATAACGGGAAACAGCTCACGCTCACGAACATCAGGTAACATCAATGACGGACAAGGGAAACCGGGGAGACCAAGACTTAAATACACAGGACTAATCAAAGTAACTAGACACAGCTGGAGACGATCAGGGAAATACACGTGGGTAATCAGGGGGCGTGGCACACACGAGGAGCGGACGAGCCGGGCATGACAGCTTTCACGTGAGAAAATTAATAAGAAAGATTCAGATACAAGCAATGCATTTAAAATAAACATTGTGTATTATTAGCAGTGTGTACATTTAATCAAATCCAGATCAATTTCAACATAAGTGGAAAGGATGATAAAATGAGATGTATAAAGTCCAGATCAACTTCACAAGGTGTGGAAGAATCTAGTCTTGACAAAATATCTGTCACGATCCGAGACGAGACGAGACGGGGAAACCAGGACCTGAAAAACAAGAGCAAAAAAACTAACAGGACACAGGGAACAAGACAGACAGACAAAACTGACACAGGGGCAGGAGCCAGGACAGGACACTACACAGGACAGGAAAGGCCGACAGACAGACCAGAAACGGGGACACAGGGAACAGGCGGAACAAAAGGAGCGGGAGTGACGGGAGGGAACGACAGGAAACCAGGAGCGGAGCGGGGCAGAACAAAGGAACGAGGAACAGAGAAAGGAGGAAAGACGGGAGGAGGAGCAAACAAAGGAGGGACCAGGGCAGGAGAGCAGGGAGAGAAGGAGGGGGAACGAAGGGGAGCCCGAGGGAGACCCAGCGGGCGATGGGCGGCAGCCGGAGGGGCCACAGACGGCCGGGAGGCCGGAGCCGGAGGGTACCTCGGAGGGGCCGAGGAGGCAGGGCGAGGGACCCGCGGAGGGGCCAGGGAGGGAGCAGGAGGGAGCACCAGGGAAGGGGACGAGGGAGCTGGAAGGGGCCAGGGCGAAGGCAAGGCGAGGGGGGGAGCCGCCGCAGGCGGCGACGTCCTCTGACGGGCCGAAGGTGGGGGCCCCGCAGACGACCGAGGAGCTGCCGTCGGGGAGCCCCCCGGCGACCAACCAGACACCGGAGGGGGGAGCGACGCAGGGCGACGAGGCACCGGAGGGGGACCCGCAGGCGACAGCCGACCCGGAGGGCCAGGACCCGCGGGCGCCAATCGAGCCCCAGCGCAGGCGAGGCAGGGCGAGCCAGGGGGCAGGGCGGGCGGGACCCCAGCCCTGCGTCTGTGCCCCCTCCCCTTGCGGGACACAGACATGCCGATCCCCGGTCGGGGTCGACGTCGCCGGGGTGAGGGACAAGGAGTCACAGGCGGAGGGGGCGCCTCTGGAGCGGCTGCAGGCACAGGAGGCGGCTGCTCGGGCTGAGCAGGGGCTGCAGGCACAGGAGGCGGCTGCTCGGGCTGAGCAGGGGCTGCAGGCACAGGAGGCGGCTGCTCGGGCTGAGCAGGGGCTGCAGGCACAGGAGGCGGCGGGACCGGTAGGTCCCGTGCGGGCAAGACGGACGTGGCCCCTTTAAGTGCCCGGGGCACACGCGGGATAGCGTCCCGCACTGCGCTGGCCCCCTTGTTGGCTAGCTGCTCGGGCCAGAAGTAGTACCGCTGGAGGGGCGGTAGCAGCTCAGCGGTGGCTGGGTGTTCTCCCCGGACGGGGGAAGCTGCCTGCGCAGGCAGCTTAGCTGCGGTGATGACGTCAAGGTCAGCCGGGGAGTCCTCCAATTCCCCGGTTAGGAGAGAAGCGGGGATGAGCGTGCACGCTCCCAGAACGATCGCAGGGGCGATCGCGTGCTTCTTCCTCTTCTTCCTCTTTGTCATGCGGGTCGTGGAAGGCTGCTCCTCGTCAGGTGGGACAGACAGCTGGGGAACAGTTTCCGCGATGCATGGCGCGTCCAGCTCCAACCTCCGAGCTGTCATCCGTTGGATGAGCTCATGGAGGTGGGCGCGCACCTCTCCCAGACGATGCCCGCCCTCCGATGGGGACATCGCTAGCAGGAGATCGCAGCTGTCGGTGGCCAATTTCAGCGCGACGGGGTCCTCCCGGACATCGGGCTGGTTCAGCCAGTAGTAAACCTCTTGCAGCAGACCGAGACGTTGGCTCTCGGTCTGCTGCTGTGCCTTGTTGAGTGGGTCCGTCATTCTGTCACGATCCGGAAGCGCGAGTAAAGCGCAAGGGTAGAGCGAGCGAGCAGGAACAGGCAGGCAGGCGGAATACGGGGCAAAACAAAGGGTTTAATTGCAGGAACCGGGGCAAGGAACATCAGACTCAGACTGACATCAATGACAGACAAGGGGTTAATGCAAAACAGGGACTTAAATACACGGAACAAGGCAGCAGAAAACAAGACACGACTGGGCACGATCAGGAAATCACACGTGGGTAATTAGGGGCGTGGCACACACGAGGAACGGACGGGCCGGGAGTCACAATATCTATGGTCTCCTAGACTTTAGAACAGATGCATATTTTTCTTTTGAGTGAACATCATCTTCTTATGATGTCAGCAAGCCAAGTGCACTTTTCTCTTGCTCTATTATTAAGCCGTAGATCCGTCCAACTATACTAACACAGGGACACATGAGCAAATGTCACCTGACAAAACATGAAATGTGTAACGTAACCAATCTTCAGCTGTCACAAAGCAGAGGGACAGTGCCTGGTACTGAAAATGGCCATAACTGAATTTTAACATTGCCTGCATATTTTTAACCTACAAAAAAGGACGCCAAATGTCAGCGCTCAAAGCTGTGGGTTAATTAGAAATGTCTTTCCTTTTAGTTGATATCTGCTGCAGAAATTGTCTGGGGGACTGAACTGAAGGGAAGATCATCTGTTTACATTTTATTTATCAACAATTCCTTTCCTCGCATCATCGTTGTTTTCTAAGACAGGGATCATTGTCTTCTGCCTGTTTTCACTGATGGAAGGTATAAGGTGCCCTTACACTAACCTAAGCGACCCTATGGAGACCTTCCCACTGGAATGGGGTGCAGTTATTAAGTTCCCTCCATGTCACCCTGTATGATAAAGTGTCTGAATGAGGGCCCTTCTAGAGGAGAGAATGTGAAGCAGTGCCCTATAAGGTGCACTTACACTGATCTAAGCCACCCTATGGGGACCTTCCCACTGGAATAGGGTACCGTTATGAAGTTCCCTCCATGTCACCCTGTATGATGAAGTGTCTGAATGAGGGCCCTTCTAGAGCAGAGAATGTGATGCAGTGCCCTATAAGGTGCCCTTACACTGATCTAAGCCACCCTATGGGGACCTTCCCACTGGAATGGGGTGCCATTATGAAGTTCCCTCCATGTCACCCTGTATGATAAAGTGTCTGAATGAGGGCCCTTCTAGAGGAGAGAATGTGATGCAGTGCCCTATAAGGTGCCCTTACACTGATCTAAGCCACCCTATGGGGACCTTCCCACTGGAATGGGGTGCAGTTATTAAGTTCCCTCTATGTCACCCTGTGTGATAAAGTGTCTGAATGAGGGCCCTTCTAGAGGAGAGAATGTGATGCAGTGCCCTATAAGGTGCCCTTACACTGATCTAAGCCACCCTATGGGGACCTTCTCACTGGAATGGGGTGCAGTTATTAAGTTCCCATCATGTCACCCTGTGTGATAAAGTGTCTGAATGAGGGCCCTTCTAGAGGAGAGAATGTGATGCAGTGCCCTATAAGGTGCCCTTACACTGATCTAAGCCACCCTATGGGCACCTTCCCACTGGAATAGGGTACCGTTATGAAGTTCCCACCATGTCACCCTGTATGATAAAGTGTCTGAATGAGGGCCCTTCTAGAGCAGAGAATGTGATGCAGTGCCCTATAAGGTGCCCTTACACTGATCTAAGCCACCCTATGGGGACCTTCCCACTGGAATGGGGTGCCGTTATGAAGTTCCCCTCCATGTCACCCTGTATGATGAAGTGTCTGAATGAGGGCCCTTCTAGAGCAGAGAATGTGATGCAGTGCCCTATAAGGTGCCCTTACACTGATCTAAGCCACCCTATGGGGACCTTCCCACTGGAATGGGGTGCAGTTATGAAGTTCCCTCCATGTCACCCTGTATGATAAAGTGTCTGAATGAGGGCCCTTCTAGAGGAGAGAATGTGATGCAGTGCCCTATAAGGTGCCCTTACACTGATCTAAGCCACCCTATGGGGACCTTCTCACTGGAATGGGGTACCGTTATAAAGTTCCCTCCATGTCACCCTGTATGATAAAGTGTATGAATGAGGGCCCTTCTAGAGGAGAGAATGTGAAGCAGTGCCCTATAAGGTGCCCTTACACTGATCTAAGCCACCCTATGGGGACCTTCCCACTGGAATGGGGTGCCGTTATGAAGTTCCCTCCATGTCACCCTGTATGATGAAGTGTCTGAATGAGGGCCCTTCTAGAGCAGAGAATGTGAAGCAGTGCGCTATAAGGTGCCCTTACACTGATCTAAGCCACCCTATTACCCGATTAAGAAAATAGGTGCGCTTTTTAATTTTTCATGCCTGAATCCACCCTTCAGACAGCCTTGACTGCCACTTTCCGTTTTTATGAGTACTGCACATCTAATCCAGGGTGTACACAATTGCAGTTGAATTACATGAAAAAAAAAACATTGTAACACTGTAATATACTTAAACCATAAACTTCAGACGGTACAGAATGCTGCAGCCAGAGTTCTAACAAACACTAAAAAATTTGATCATATTACACCGGTCTTATCCTCTCTTCGTTGGCTGCCAGTTAAGTCTCGAATTGACTATAAAATACTGCTATTAACTTATAAAGCACTAAATGGCCTTGCACCAGAATACCTTAGTGATCTGCTGACCACATACAACCCTCCATGCTTGCTTCGATCTCAAGCCATGGGATATCTGCTAGTGCCTTGGGTAGAAAGAGCTACGGCAGGCTGCAGAGCTTTCTCCTACAAAGCTCCTCAGCTGTGGAATGGTCTTCCACCGGATGTGCGGGTTTCAGGCTCACTCTCAATATTCAAGTCCAGACTAAAAACACACCTGTTTAGTTTAGCGTATAGGGACACTAGTTCTAGCCCTAGCTAACTCTTCACTCCCAGTCAGACCTGTAGTGTGAGGTGTAGAGCTGGGTGGGGATCGGTGCCATTGGCTTTGGATAAACTGGACTGTCAGTGCTGTCACTCTAGCTTCGCAATCTCTTGTGGAACTGGAGTGCTGACATTTCAGGGACTCCCCATGCCTGCATTCCCACTTGCCCCTCCCTCCTACTGATGCTGCCATAGCCATATCTGCCGGAGCTTGCAGATTGCACTTCATATTGCACTCACCTAGCTTTTAGCACTGCCAATAGCCTCCTCTACTTTGCCTAATTGTACATTTTATTTCCCCTACTCCTCCTGGGGGGTGATGCCTGGAGACCTCAATCTATCAAGATATCCAGCACACCCGGCCACATGTGACGTCGCCACCACCAGTGACGTCCCTGCATCCAGCTCGCCGTTCTGATCTTCCATGTATGACCCGCTGCCTTACCTCTGGTTGCCTGGCGATTGGAAGAAGACTCAGCATCGGCATTGGCTTGTCATCTTCCTTGCTCTCCAGTTATTTCCCAAATCTTATGATTGGGACAATGTGACTTGGCCCATCTCTGGCACTTAACCATCTCTCTATTTGACTATCCCTGCCGGCCCCTGGAGGATGGGCTCCCCCTTTGAGTCTGGTCCCTCCCAAGGTTTCTTCCTTCTTGGGAGTTTTTCCTTGCCACTGTCGCCTATGGCTTACTCACTGGGTACTTTGGGTGAGGATGCTGTAAAGCGCTTTGAGACAATGTAATGTTGTGATAATGCGCTATATAAAAATAAATTTGATTGTTTGTTTGTTAATATCTATTATCCATTATTATACAATCACCCACTGAATTAATTCAGTGTTGATAATGACAAACAGTGACAAATCCCATTGGTGTATGATAAGGTTTCTCAGGAAAATAAAAAAATTGCAAGTGAGATTGGTTGTTTGATAATTATCTAAGATTAACCCAATATAGTCCTTCATATTCAAAATGTTATTTTTCAGTGGTGGAAGATGGAAAGCAAGTCAGATAGGTTGTAGGATTTCCGATTCCTATCTGGTTTGTTTTACTGGGGTGAGAAAGTACACATCAGTTCATGCACACAGGGAAAATTACCTCGATACCGAGTGTGACCTGAGCCAGGCCCTTGAGACAGATGAGAGCCTGCCCCCTTTTGGTTTAACAGCAGTAAAGGTGTCACTGTGCATTTGTTTCTAAAGAAATGCACAGCCACACAATCTAATATGATTTGTATGAGAGAATAGCTTTACAGTATTTAGAACCAAATATTTCCTTTTTTAGTCACCCTATAGTATTTGTCTGATATAAATTTCTGCAGTAGATGGAAATGGGGAGATTGAATATGAGAGAACAGCGTGTGTGCAATCTTTCATGGATAATCACTGAAAAAAATACCGTTATTAATAGGAAATACAAGGTATAAGACATCTGAGTGAGTAACCAATTTAGACCAGAGATTCTCAACCTGGTCCTCAAGGACCCCAGCCGGTCCATGTTTTTGCTCCCTCCCAGCTCCCTGCCAGACAGTCCATGTTTTTGCTCCCTCCCAGCTCCCTGCCAGACAGTACATGTTTTTGCTCCCTCCCAGCTCCCTGCCAGACGGTCCATGTTTTTGCTCCCTCCCGGCTCCGTGCCAGCGGTCCATGTATTTGCTCCTGCCCAGCTCCCTGCCAGACAGTCCATGTTTTTGCTCCCTCCCAGCTCCCTGCCAGACGGTCCATGTTTTTGCTCCCTCCCGGCTCCCTGCCAGACGGTCCATGTTTTAGCTCCCTCCCGCCTCCCTGCCAGACGGTCCATGTTTTTGCTCCCTCCCGCCTCCCTGCCAGACGGTCCATGTTTTTGCTCCCTCCCGGCTGAGTGCCAGACGGGCCATGTTTTTGCTCCCTCCCGGCTCCCTGCCAGACGGTCCATGTTTTTGCTCCCTCCCGGCTGAATGCCAGGCAGTCCACATTCTTGCTCTTTGCCAGCTCCCTGGACTGTCTGGGGGGCCCTGAGGACTGGGTTGAGAGACAGTGATTTAGACCATAGATTTTTTTGTTTTTGTTTTTCTCATTATGTAATTTTACACGTCACAACTTTTAATGTAAAAAATCCAGGAGTGCAGACTTATGTCATTGTAGTCATGAGGATGCCTCTATACTCGAGTGGAGAACAATCTCTCGCTGTGCTAATGGGATGCAATTCTACTCGTCCAAAACATTGTGAATCTGTTTGGTTACAGAGTGAATCCCCATGCAGATTTTGAAGATTTTCATGGACTGCTGCTTTCTGCCAAGTAAACAGAGCTACAGCTTATGGCTTCATTTTAATTTTACCCATTGAAAGCAGCCTGGGGGGTCCCAGAGATGAAAGACTAAAGGTGTTTGTTGACTTTGTTTCAGCATAATCAAGGGTGATTATGGAAACTACTGGTGCCACTTATATAACTGACTAATGAAAGAAAAAAAATACATACACAAACACACACACATATATATATATATATATATATATATATATATATATATATATATATATACACACACACACACACACACACACACACACAGTGGTAAATGACCCACAAACAGTCCTGTTCACGAACAAATCGGGTTACGAACCAGATTTTTTGTACCAGTTCGTGAACCGTGTTTCAGGCAGTGAACACACAAACATCCCCCAAAAGTGCCCCAAAGAACCACCCGAAATACGAAGAAGTGCAGCCTACATTATGCTGTTTATTCCATTATTCCATAACGGTTGTGGAACGTATAAAAAACTTGTTGTATCTCTTCAGAGGTCGAATATCTGAAAAAAAGAAAAAAATAGAGAGAGAGAATGTTCTGTTATAGCAGTACCTTTCAGTGACTGATAAACATGTTTGTGATGGTTTTTAACAGTCACATATCTATACATAAAATTATAGTACTTCATTAATGACATAAATTATTAAGTAACTCAGCTATTTGAATGCTATATTCTCCATTCACACATAGTGGCAACTGTGCATTGTTTGACTAAAGTGCAAACAACCATCGGCGTACATCACAAAATGTACATACAAATTTTAGGCATATGAAAATAATGTACAGTTTAATTTTTAAAAAGTGTCACGTCGCGCACAGGACGAGTGAGCAGGCAGTGCGGAATCAGGGTTCAAGGCCCAAGACCACAGGGTTTATTGCTGGCAAACACGGCACAACATGGAGTAGCCTTCAATGACAGGACTGGGGAAACGTACTGGAACGCGGACTGAAATACAGACTCAATGGGAATAACAAGAAACAGCTGATAACAGTCGGGATTGCATGTGAGGTTAATGAGGGGGCGTGGCACACGAGGGGACCGGACAAGCAGGTTATAACACTCAGCCTTTTAATGTTAATTGTTTAGTTTTTTGTTTTTTTTTGGGTGGGGTGTTTTCTGGTTCTTTTCCATGTTTTGGTGTCTTTCGGGCTTCAAGGTTTAGATTCATCCCTCCACTTCTACATTACATTATTTAAGCTAAATGTTTTTTTAGGTTCAAAATAATCCAGTAAATTGACTTTTAGTGACTTAAATGCCTCTCCTGGTGGAGGGATTTGCATGTTCCAATGATCCCAGGAGCTAAGTTGCCCAGGGCTTTATGTCCCTGGTAGGGTCACCCAAGGCAAACAGGTCCTGGGTGAGGAACCAGACGAAGTGCGGCTCACAAGTCCCCTTATGATAAGTGATAACATAGATTCAAACTTTTTTCTTGTCTGGACACAGACAAGCCCGGGGTGTAAGGTCTGTGTAGGGTTGCTGGAGAGGAGCAGTGTGGTTTTTGCCCTGGCCGTGGTGGACCAGCTCTATAATCTCGGGGTCTTGTTCACGAGTGAGGGAAGGATGGAGCGGGAGATCAACAGGCGGATTGGTGCGGCGTCAGCAGTCATGCGGGCACTGCATCGGTCTGTCATGGTGAAGAAGGAGCTGAGCCAAAAGGCAAAGCTCTCGATTTACCAGTCGATCTACATTCCTACTCTCACCTATGGTCATGAGCTATGGGTAGTGACCGAAACAGCGAGATTGCGAGTGCAAGCTGCCAAAATGAGTTTCCTCCACAGGGTGGCTGGGCTCTCCCTTAGAGATAGAGTGAGGAGCTCAGTCATTCGGGAGGGACTCAGAGTAGAGCCACTGCTCCTCCGCATCAAGAAGAGCCAGTTGAGGCGACTCGGGCATCTGCTCAGGATGCCTCCTGCACGCCTCCCTGGTGAGGTGTTCTGGGCAAGTCCCACTGGGAGGAGGCCCCGGGGAAGACCCAGGACACGCTGGAGAGACTATGTCTCCTGACTGGCCTGGGAACGCCTCGGGATCCCCCCAGAAGGGGCTGGATGAAGTGCTGAATCATTGACCAACAATGCACCACTGAGATACCCTGAGCAAGGTACCGCCCCCAAGCACTGCTCCCCGGGCACTGAGTTAGCTGCCCCCTGCTATGTCACATTGTCACATATGGGTTAAATGCAGAGGACACATCCCGTTGTTGTGCAGTGGTGTGTCAACACTGATCATTAAATTTTTAAAAAGAAATTCTCTTAAAGTATGTTACAACCGCCATATCATAAAGCATATCATATCGAAACAGAGAACATCAGTTTTAATAATAATTTCTTGTCTTTCAGATTTCTTGCTTTAATCATGTTTTTAATTTCTATTCTCTTATGTCTTACTAGATTTTTCTGCATTTCTCTCACTCGTAAAGCACTTTGAATGACCATAGTGTACAAAAGGTACTATATAAATAGTAAACTTGACTTAACTTGCTGTAGAGCAGCATCTTGCTTGAAGAGGCAGGCTTTCAGGTTGTAGAAGCTTAGGACTGCACAGAAAGAGACGGTTATGAACTAGATATGTATACTACAGATAGCATACTAAATATAATATGTACTATACATACTAATACATACTATAAGAACTGTAATACATACTACGTACTATTCATAAATATAACATACCTTTCTCTTAAAACAGTTAATTGAAGACCTTGTCTGCACTTATACATATTTGAGGCACAGCCTAGCCTACCTTACTCTCCTAGTATTCTCTGCTCCTGTGGACAGGCTCTAAACATGAGTGCCATTTGGCAACACTACCAAAGGATGTATCATTTGAATATCATTCAGGCTCCATATGTTTCTTTTTAAATCACAGCTTCCCAGATCAAACACCTCCCTCAGATTTAGAGGTGAGAAAGAGGCTGGTTCCCAGCGGTAATTTCATCGGTATAATGACTTATAAAAATTGCCCACTGCAGGTTTGCGTTTTCCCTCTTGATGTCAGGGGAACACCCAAACGGGACGGGTTTATGGATTAAGTGACAACTTAACATCTGGCTTAAATCAGGTCCACTGTCTTGGGAATGAGAGAACGGTAGAAAGACAGAAGATAGAATGTAGATTTAGATTTACGAAAAAGAGAGACAGAGACGGAGAAGCGCAGCAGAAGAGTGACCTTTTAATCAATCTCATCATAGAGCAGGAGGCAGAACAACCGAAGCGGTGACTATTCCAATAGCTGCATTTCCATCAACCTAGATTTTAAACATTTTAAAGACTAAACTGTTAATGGAAAACTCAAATCTGTAAAAACCCTGACTTACAGCAGATAGTTTTCACGTTGGGGTGGTTTTTGTGGTGAGTCAAAAAAGAAGTAACTCGCAAAATTGCCATGGAAACAAAATCTGCAAATGAGCCGATATCTAGGACATGATGATTAATTCTTCTAGAGCTACTGACTCATGGAAAGCCTACTTCGTGTTGCAGCACTTGCCATGAATCTTAATCTCATGGGATTATAAATGGCGAATATTATTTGCATGACATTCATTAATGGAAACACACGCTATTAAAAAATTTGCTTTGTCAGCTAATTGAAAATTAAAATTTGCACAGAACTTTATTGGGAACACAGATAATGCTAAAGTATGACTCGGTATGGCACAGCAGTATCATGCGTGTTCCGTGTTCCTCAGTTCCGGACTCCACAGGCGGGTTCATTATACAGTGATAAAGTTCTGCTAGCCATGCTGTCATCTGGAAAGTTCTACCACTGGTGGAAGCCCATCTGTTTCCAGTGAAACGCATTAAACTTTGGGAACGGTTCTTGATGACAGGGGAGAAACACGAGCACTCAGGAAATGTTAAGGTTTGAGAGGGAAAGACTATGGATATAAAAACAACTAATTGTTTAATCTGCTACATACTGAGAATTCAGCAGCTTAAATATGCTTCAGAAATGATCACAACCCAAACAGTATTAAATAACAGCATTTCTCTTCTTTTATAACACGTAATCATGTCTTCAGCAAATTTATGTCAATTATACTCAAATAATTTCAGCATTTTTGTTTTCAAAATAAAACACATCTGCGTCTAATCTTTCTACATTTAATTATTAAGAATGCTCCATGAAAAATTGATCGTTCTTCCAGTTTATATATTTAGATTAATCAGTGGAAAATAAATACAAAGTAGTGCTGAAATGTGAATCACACTGACCTCATTTTATGATTGTACAAGCAAATGAGTATGGCATATAGTATACTGTAGCAAATGAGTATGGCATATAGTATACTGTAGCAAATGAGTATGGCATATAGTATACTGTAGCAAATGAATCACTTTTGGCTCACATATCCAGGGGTGTGGTTGCTGTTGTGTATGTGTAGAAATTAATGGAGCGTCCCCACAAAAATATAATTACAAACCTGTGTATGAGTGTTTTATGTGTGCGTGTGTGGATTATGTTTTTATTACATTGTGGGGACCAAAAATTCCCCACAGTGTAGTAAAAATCAGTTATTTTGACGTTGTGGGGACACTTTTTCAGGTCTCCATGAAGATCTGTGAATGTAACCAAAAAAGTAAAAAAGTGCCAAAAAGTATTTTGTTTAGTTACTTATGGTTAAGGTTAGGGCTGAGTAGGGGTTAAGGTCTTCATGTTGGGATTAGAGTTTTCCCATAGAAATGAATGGAGAGTCCCCACAAAGTCCCCACAATTACAAACCTATGTATGTGTTTTGTGTGTGTGTGTGTGTGTTTGTGCCCTGCATTCGGCTGTCATCCTGTATGGGTTGGACCCCAGCCTGGTACCCTGTGCCGCCTGTGATAGGTTCCATGCCTCCTCCCCTTGTTCCCTGCTGTCTCTCTTCTCCAATCACTCAGATGAATTATTCTCCACCTGACTTTGTGCAGGAATGCTCCGGCTTTCCACCATGTAGGTAGCATAGTAGTTACAGTTTTTCTCAATCGTTTTGCAGCATTTCTCAAATGACAATTAATATGTGGAAAATAAGAGTAAACCCCACACCCTAATGTCACTTCTACACAGCAGAACATCATTTCTCATTGCTTCACACAAATGTTCAAATGTTTTAGTACCTATATGCATATCATTTTTTTGTACAATTGTCATCATTTGGAACAATTTTTGATTGCTTTTGTATTGTTGGTCAAAATAGATTGTGTAGTTTCCCACTGTAATAATTTTACAATCAAAATTATATATGTATGTGATAATCGTGTTTTGTATACATACAGTACGTTGCAGTTTTTGTACAGTATGTGTAACTTTGTACTGTTGAAACTGATATATGCCATAAAGGAAAAGTACAACATTGTGCATTTTCAATCACTGTAATCAAAATCTTAGCCATTTAGCCAGTTGACATCAGAAATGACTTATAGTGCATGCTGTTATATTGACAACATAACTACAGCTTGTTCGTGAACAACGACACAAATGCTTGTCATTCTGATAGCACTGACATGTTCATTGAGATAAATATTTACTTATGAGGACTTTGAGCAAGGTCTCGGTTACAAATTGCATGCATTTCATTCTTATTTCAGTTATTCCAGATTGCTTTTGTGATAGATGAGATGCAGTAAGGGAGGGGAGAGGTCATGTGTCATGCCCCTCTACTCAAGTGCAGTCAACAAATTATTGCATAATGTGTGAGAAAATGAGAGAAACAGTTCAGTTCTCATATGTTGCTCATTTCAGCAATCCATTCATACCTGGATAATATCTCTTGTTACATTTTCCAGTTGCTTTTCCTGCCCAGAAATGTAGAATTCAAATTTCTGCAAAGAAAGGATGACATTTAAGTCAAAACTAATACATCAAAATATTTCCCTTGGGTCCAGTATTATTAGAGTATTATAATTTTAATGGAGAGCCAATGCACACCTGGAGAATCATTTAGCTAGCCATAATACGACGTTATACAATAATGTACAATCAAACCAAAGGATGCAATCTCTGATGGAATATCAGATAGTCTAAGTTTTACCAAGTTATAAATGCTCCCAAGAAAGAATTAAAAAAAAAAAAGTTAAATTAGGATAAAACAGCAAACACTGATGCAGGGGATTTTGAGCTGATGCAGTTTTTTGTAGGAACAGATGTATCTGAAGAAGCAATAGACACATTGAAGACACAGGTCCTGCCTTGTAGAGGGACAGTGGTGATGTTTCAAGAGTAGCTATTGACTTAAAATAAAATCCATCTATTTATTTTCTAGTTATTTATCTTGATCAAGCTCACAGAGGAGGCAGAGCCTATCTCAGGTACCTTAAAGGTCATACCAGTCTGCTATAGTACACATATCTGCGCAGTCAGTCATGCACACTGGACAGTTTCAAGGCAACATTTAGCTACATTGTGATTTACAAAGTGCCCTTTAATAAAGCTGAGAAAATTTTGTCTTTTCTTTTATCAAATACCCCAATTCTCCATCCATCCATCTCCCATACCTGTTTCTCCTATGTAGGGTCCAGAGCCTCAGAAGCTATGGACTCACGAAAGGGAATTACCCAGCACAGGGTGCCAACTCATTACAAGGCATGCACACATTTTGGCAATTCCAAGTCATTTTAGTATGTTTTTTGGACAGTGGGGGGAAACCAGAGAACCTAGAGGCAAACCCATGACAACACAGGGAAGACAAAGACATGCAAAGTTCAAATATGTAGAACCTGGGTGGGGGCTCAAACTTGGATCTCCAGAGGTGTGAGATATCAGTGCTAACCATGGCACCACAGTAAATACAAAAATATTTTAGATTGTTGTAGTATAATTAATGTTGCAATGCTTTGACTTTGAAATGATGCATCAATAGCAATATATACCTAGAAACGATGCTGCTGGAATGACAGCACGTATTCCTGGAACAGCTCCCTCATCCCCCTAATCCCATCAAAAGCCCAACTACAGCAAATGATATGATTAAAGTCACCCAATATATATTTTGTTAAACCCAGGGGTTCATCATCATCATCATCATCATCATCATCATCATCATCATCATCATCCGTTCAGCTGAGTACGACTCTTGACCATTCTATGGATCAATGTCTTCCATGTCTTCTGATCTATCAAGTCTTCTTTCAGTTCTGTTATGCTCAATCCTGTATGTTTCTTGATGGTGTCTAGTCAGTGAGTTCTTGAGCAACCTTTTTGGTTTGATCTATTTCAGAACTGCTTGGTTCGTCATTTTAGCTGTCCATGGAACACGTAGCAGACGTCTCCAGCACCACAATTCAAATGCACCAATATCTCACTTGTCTGCCTTTCCCAGTGTCCAGGTTTCGCAGCCATGCGTTGCTATTGGGAAAACTGACCATCGCATTTCTTCAAAGTACCAGCTATTTCTTGATCACAGGGGTATAGTCGCCATCGTGATCAATTTTGGAGCCAAGAAAAATGAAATCTTTCACCATTTTGATTACTTCATTGTTGACCTTAATACTGACATTCTGATTTTCCATTGTTATGATCTTTGTCTATGTATTCAGGCATAGTCCAACCTTTTTTACTTTCTTCTCTGACTTTCATGATTAGATGTCCGAGATCCTTCTTGCTTTCAGCCAGCAAGGTGGTATTGTCAGTGTGTTGGAGGATGTTGATGTTTCTGCTGTCTGGTTTCACACCAGTCTGCGACTCATCCAGGCCTGCTCGCCGCATAACAGCCCCTGTGTACATGTCGAAAATTGATGGTGACAGGATGCATCCTTGATGTGTACCTGTACCAATCCGTGTCTCCATTGTGTTCAGACCGTGGGTTTTTGATCTTGTTACGGCAATCTTATGAGCTTGGTCAGGTATGGTAGTGTGCCCGTTTCATTCAGGCTGGTCCAGAGCTTATGGTGTTTGACAGCATTGAATGACTTTGAATAATCAATGAAACACCTATATAAGGCTTTCTGATATTCCCTGGTTCTTTCCATAATCCATTGAATGTTGCCAGTGCGACTGCGAATGCTCCTGCCTTTCCTGAAACCAGCCTGCACATCTGGTGATTCCCTATCGACAACTGTGCTTAAACGTTGTTGAATGATCTTCAGAAGGATTTTACTTGCATGCAGTATCAAGGCTATGGTGCAGTAATTTGAACAGTCCTTTGCATCTCCCTTCTTTGGAATCGGAATAAATACTGATCTTTTCTATTCTTTTGGCCACTTACTCTCCATTCATTGACAAAGCATTGTTAATGCTGCTGCTGGTATAGGCTTGAGGAATTCTACCTGTATGCCATCAGTTCCTGGGGCTTTTCACTTGGCTAATTGCTTCACTTGAAATACAACTTCCTCCTTCAAAATATCTAGCTCCAATTTCAGTGTCTCATTTTCCTTCACTGTGTAATTCTGATGTTCACTTTGTATATATTTGTATACTGTATATTGTGTACTCTTTCCACAGATTACATACTGCTTGATAGTCAACTGTTGCTTTCCAACCCATGATTGTGGACCATACCCTTTACATGTGGGCATAGAGTTCTCACATGTGACCTCTCCTGTTCTCTTCCTCCATCTTCTGACACTGTTCCTTCCAATAATTCTCTTTGTCCTTTCTGACCTGTTTTTGGAATTCAGCCTTCTGAAACCTCTTGTTCCCCGCAGCTTTGACCTTCCATCTCTCTTCTGTGATGCTGATGTTCGAGTCAGAAATCCACTGTGCTCATTTTAATGGTTTCTTGTATGGGACATGTTATAAGGCTATTTCAATAATGCATACTTTCATTTCTTCCCACAGCTCATCTGGGTGCCTTTCTTCCATCAGGAGGAGGTCAAATCTGGTCTTTACTTCAACTGTGTAGCTGGGGCTGATCTTATCTGTGACAAATTTCTTTACAGCTGCTGTTTGTTTGGTATTGTAGAATGTAAGTTTGACTGTGGCTACCAGCAGTTGGTGACCTGACCCACAATCAGCACTGGGATATGTCTTTACTGTTGAGATCAAACTCTGCCACTCCTCCAGACATGGGATGCAATTGATTTGGTTTCTGTATTCTCCACTTAGTGATGTCCAGGTGTATAACCACCATCTGGGTTGTTCGAACCAAATGCTGGCAATCATTAGCTGATGTTCTTGGCAAAACTGAACCAGTCAAGCTCCTGTGACATTCCGCTGTTCTAAATCAAATCTTCCAACAATCTGAGGTTCTGCCATAGTTCCTACTTTGGAGTTGAAATCACCAATAATATAGATATTGTACTTATTACATGTTTGGCTTAGAACATCCTGAAGTTCCACATAAAACTCTTCCACTTCCTCTTCAGGTGCGTCTGCTGTTATGACGTTTATTTGCAGGGCTGTGACATCATAAGGGCAGTGGTGGCTTAATGGTTAGGGATGCGTACTTGTCATTGAAAGTTTGCAGGTTTGAATCCCCAACCAGCAACGTACTGCTCCCAAGCACAGCTCCCCAGGTGTTGAATTAGCTGCTCCGTGCAATGTCACATATGGGTTAAATGCAGTGAACAGATTTCATTGTTGAGCTGTGGTGTGTCAATAATGACAATTGATCACTAAATTCTTGTAAGGGTTCCCTCTGATTTGGATGGCCATTACTAGGTCTCTGAATATTTAGTAACTTTCAGTGTCTTTGGCAATCTTCTTCTTCATGATAAAGCCCACTCCTCGCCATCTGCTGATGTCATTGCCAGAGTAATACATCGTGTGTTCACCAGAATTGAAGAAACCGTAGCTACACCAACGTATTTCACTGATGCCCAATATATCAATTTTCAGTCGATTCATTTCCCACTTTCTGCAAAGTGATTGTTTCACTGTGGCCCACATCTGCAGATAGACGTCTCTATCCACATCATTACTGCCCCAGCTACTTCGACCTCCTTCTTGTTCTTTCCAAGTCGCATTTTCAGTACCTTCCAGCCTGGGTGGTCCTACTTTCCTGTACCATGTCGGAAGAATCGCTGAGTCATTGATCCATAGAATATTTTGGCAGAAACACTAGGGTAGGTTGCCAAGTGTTTCCCCAGGCCAGTGCTGTTTGGCCAGCATACTGAAAGTATGCTGTTGCCACCCCCTACACCACGATGAGGAAAACAGTTAGACGTACAAACATTAGGCTTCAAACATGTTAAAGTAGCTCAGAATTAACTCCAACTCTTAATGTTTTTTAATTAATTAATGAGGAAGTGCAAACCGACCACTTGCCCACTGGACTCAATCCCCACTAAGCTTCTTAACGAATTCCTGGGAGTTCTGGCAAGATCTATGACTGCCATACTGAATGTGTCCCTGTCGTCAGGTGATGTACCTGACCAATTTAAAATAGCAGTAATCAGACAACTACTGAAGAAACCAAATTTGGATCCACAGGAGCTCAGCAAATACAAACCTGTCTCTAATTTACCATTTTTGTCATAAGTATTGAAGAAGTTGCTGCTCAGCAAACAACATACTGGATAGTTTTGCGTCGGGCTTCTGTCCTGGGCACAGCACTGAAACTGCCGTAAATGACATATCAATGGCAACTGATGCTGGCAGTGTGACTGTACTAAAGCTTCTTGACCTCAGTGCAGCCTTTGACACAATTGAGCATTTTTCCCTATTATAAAGACTTAAATTTGAGTTTGGGTTGTATGGAACAGTGTTGAAATGGTTTAAATTGTATTTGACTAATCATTATCAATATGTTCAAGTGTCAAATAATCATACTCTATTGTCTATGTCACCAGTCAAATATGGAGTAATACAGGGATCAGTGCTTGGTCCTTTATTGTTTTCTCTCTATGTGCTGCTATTAGATAATATAATGAGAAAACATAATGTTAACCATCACTCCTATGCCGACGACACCGAAATATACATTTTCGTCACGCCTAACAACACCGCTTTTAATGTCACCTTAGCTAAGTGCTTCAACGAAGTCAAGACCTGGATGACTGAAAACTTTTTATCACTAAACGATCAGAAAACTGAGGTTCTATAGTTTTGTGGCAAGTCCGCAGACAGGAATGCTATAATCACTTAACCGCACTCCACTCCAAAGGGCTGAACTTTTCCCTTAGCAGCTCAGACCATAACCTAGGTATCACACAAACCTCTCATTCAAATCCCATGTGGATGCAGTACTGAAGGTATGCTTCCTACAGGTATGCAACATTGCCAAACTGCGACGATTTCTTACTATTCAAGACACAGAGATATTGTGACCCGTCATCACAAAATGAGTCTTATGGGTGCAGTTCTACCAATGCGACTTAAGACTTATTTCGTAGCGGCGGGTCACTATTAAAACATGCTTTTGTTTACGGTAGCTTTGACTACTGTAACGCTCATTTATCTGGGACACACACTACACATTATACACCTTGCAGTATATTCAAAATGCAGCAGCTCGAATTGTCACCAGGAGCAGGAAGTTTGCACACATAATCCCTGCTCTTAGTTCCCTGCATTGGCTTGCTGTTATGTTCAGGACTGACTTCAAAGTTCTCCTACTTACATATAAGGCACTTAAAAGTCTAGCACCTGCCTACTTGATGGAATTACTTCAAGTTTGCAAGTTGCATCGTCCACTCAGGTCACAGAATGCATGTTTCCTTGTAGTTCCATATATAAATAAAGTGACAATAGTCAGTAAAGCATTCTGTTACAGGGCCCCTATATTGTGGAATGGTTTACTAGCCTATATTTGGGATGTCAAATCGGTCTCAGTCTTTAAATTTCGACTGAGTTACGATTCATGCAATTTTGAAGAAACGTGCAGATTTTAAAAGTATCCAACCGAAAACCCTACTCCCGCTTTTCAGACAGCCCTCTGAAGCCACTCCTTCTAAACACATGAAGGTGCGCTGCCTGATTACTGCTCTAAGATGAGTCAACAACTGAGAGCGTGTGGGGGAGAGGAGCATAACCAACCCATTGTTCCATCACCATCACCATAATCCCAACCGGGGTCACAGGGGGGATGGGAGCCTCTCCCGGGAACAACAGGCACAGGCAGAAACCAACCCTAGGCAGGCACCAACACCCAGTCCAGTGTTGTCATATCCAAATACCTACAGTAATGGCTCATTCATGTGCAAGAAAACACTGAACATTACTGTGATGAAAACATCAAACTAGTACTCACATCTGTCAAGCATGCACGTTAGTATTGGGAAATGTAACTTTGGAGTTTGTTGCAGTAATGTGTTGCTGGCTAGCTAGCAACAGCTGGCTGCGATAAGGTTATATGTCTAGCAAAGCTAAAAACATCAATAAAGTTAGTGATGCTACACAGCCAAAGTTTGAAATATTTATTTAGAATTTTCGGCACATTTCATTTAGAATTTTTGCCAAAGAAACAGTTGTAGTATCTACGTATCAGTCTGTAGATTTTTTTCCTTCATTTTTGCATGATCTAAGAACTTTTTCAGTTTTTGCTCTTCAGATGTAATGGTGCATTATCATCCTGATACACAGCACCACCTTAAGAGTACAATGTTTGAACCACTGGGAGAACATGGTCCTCCAGAATGGTTAAGTAGACCTTGACAGTGTCGTACCCATCTTGAACAAGTAGTGGGCCTAGGGAATGCCATGATATTGTAGCCCAAACTATCACTGATCCACCCTTGTGCTGCACTCTGGTTATGTAACAGCCTGGGTAGTAAGCCTCTTTGGGACTTCTACGCACTGTAACTCTCCTGGATATGGGAAAGACAGTGAAGTTGGACTCATCGGAGAACAATACATCTTTTATATTGTCCATGGGCCAAGATTTGTGCTGCTGGCTCCACTGAAATGGACTTTTTTCATTGGCATGAGTGACTAAAGGTTTGGCTATAGTAGTCCAACCATGAATATTGACCCTGTGGAGCTCCGGATAAACAGTTTTTATGGAAACAGGAGAGTCAAGATGCGCATTAAATACTGAAGTGTGTCGGTATCTATGATTTAATGTTTTTTGAATACAGTCCAGGTTAATACAGGTTCCTCTTGCATCCACAGTTACTCCTGTGGGCCGGCCTTTGTGGTGGTAGGCCATGAATACCGTGGCTCTTGATACATCGCGAAGACTTGCTGTCCTTATCACAGATATGCCAGGGAGAGGAATCTGTCCTCTTTTGAACTCTGATATGTCTCCCATTATGTGGTCTGGACTGCAATATTTTATATACAGCTATGCTCTGATAATTGAACTTTCATACTCTTTGCTTACTGATGGAATGTGCAATCTGAAGACTGGCCACGCGGCCATACATATATAGGCGTGAAACCTCAAACACTATATTGGCCAGTGTTTCAGCATCACTGTCCAATGCCTGTGTATCCCTGTCATTAATGCGTTTTCTCCACATCTCTTTACAATTTGTCTGAAGATACTCTAGCCAGATACTATCAAAGACATGTAAGATGTAATGTTTTGGCCCGTTTTCTTCTTCTGTTGAGCTACTTTGTGCCGGTTCACTTGGCAGTGAAACAACTGATAGCTTACAACTCAACTCCAGTATGAAAAGAAAGCAGGGTAGCATTAAGTCTCAGTGTAGGAATAGTTCATTACAGCCAGGATGGTGGGAACTTTGTCTATCCTGAAAATCATAACTAAAATGCAAATGACAGATATGTTGCCATAATTTCAACAATCATTTATCTTATATCTATAAATGTAACTTGTGAAATTTCTGTATTCTTGGGGCCTCTAGTTTGTGGTATGTTGAACTTGGAGAAGGCCATGGGGCAACCCCAGGACACACTGAAGAGAATATAAGGTCTGGGAGCACCTTGGTATTCATCCAGAGTAGCTAGAGGAGATGGCTGGTGAGAGGAAGGTCTGGACATCCCTGCTTAGACTGCTGTACATTCTCCAACCCTGGAAAAGAGGTAGAAAATGTATCGATCAATCATAGATCAAACATAGATCTTCAGAAATTTAAGAAAGAGGTCAGTGGTGTATAAAGTGCCTCTCTGTCTTGAGCTCCCCAGTCCAGTCACTGATGTCGCTGCCTGCATGTGATCCATAGTGTGCCTTGTATTCCTGCCTGACCCTCCTCTCCCTGTTTTGACACCTTGTGGCCATTTCATTTGCCCAGTGTGTATTGTTGTCTCTTGGAATAAAGTCCCTTTTGATTTTCCATGACGCCTGCCTTCACCTCCGTTTTTGCCCTTGACATGACAATAAGGTGTATTGCTAATTAGCATTTGTGCGTACCTCAAGTTTATTCTATGCATTTACTGTACAGGAAAAATACTACCACTATACTATAAAATACTACCAAAGCTCTACTTCTGTGTGTACAGCTAAATGTTGTGCAGTGTCGCCCATACCTGACAGCACCAATTTTACTGGGTTTTTCCAATATTCTGAAACCTAAATGTTGGCAGGTGTGGTATTACCCCACCATCTTGTTTTCTGAGTACTGATAAGCAATATGTAGCAGACTAATAGATTATTTGCGTGATTTACACATTATAATTTGTGGGACTCTGACTGTGTCTGTGGGTTTCATAGCTTTATTAGACCATACTCATACTGCACGCTCCTTTAAATAGTAGGAGTGTTTCTCATGTAGCTGAAAGTAATGCTGGGATTTTTATTATGCTGGGTTGCTGCCTGAAAACCCCAAGGTCTCATTTGGGAACACAATGCACAGTGAAAGGAATGTAATTACCTACACTTAATAAATACTAAGATAGCCTTGATGGATGGCTCAGACAATGAAATAAATCATGACTGATGGGGAGTTCATTACAGTGATAATGGTAATCCCTATTGCATATGTCAATGCACGTACTCCAAAAAAAAAGGCTAATCTGCTTATGGACAAATAATAATTAATTAAAGGGTTTCAGAACTTGAAACTGCCCTGGTGTTCCTCCAGGACAATGGCGAAATTCTTTGGTGGTGAGACTGCTGGTTATACAATGAGTACCAGTATATCGACTGGCCAGAGTGTACCTTTTCTGATTTGACAGAACAAATAATATGCAATGATGATTATTTAAATTATTCTCTTAAAACTTTTTATTTTTAATTTTATTCAGGAATTTGGCAGTAAGATGTACTTAACTTACCCAGAGCGCCCAGATGTGCTTAACTTACCCAGGGCGCCCAGAGGTGCTTAACTTACCCAGGGCGCGCAGATGTGCTTAACTTACCCAAAGCACCCAGATATGCCTAACTTACCCAGAGCACCCAGATGTACTTAACTTACCCGTACTTAACTTACCCAGGGAGTCCAGATGTGCTTAACTTACCCAGGGCATGCAGATGTGCTTAACTTACCCAGAGCGTCCAGATGTGCTTAACTTACCCAGGGTGCGCAGATGTGCTTAACTTACCCAGAGCTCCCAGATGTGCTTAACTTACCCAGAGCATCCAGATGTGCTTAACTTACCCAAAGCACCCAGATGTGATTAACTTACCCAGAGCTCCCAGATGTGTTCTCGTTACATGTGCTCTCGCACAGTACGCTCTCATTTATAAACTTTTATCATCTGCTTACATGTCATCAAAGTCATATTAAGCACACTTGAAGCCAGCTGATGATCCTCGCACAATATTGTGAGAATATATACAGGAATTTGTACAGACGTGGACAAATTTGGTGGTGCCCTTACAGACCATCGAAACAATGCTTCATTACTTCTGAAAAGTGATTAAATTAAAAGCAATTGTCTAATGTATACCTGCATGCCTTTAGTATTTAATAGAGTAAACTAATAAAATTGCAAAAAGGATTGATTGGTTGTCTATTTTACAAAGATATGCTAAAATAGTATGGACAGATTTGTTGGTACCCCTAAACAGACTATTTATCCTTGCATTATAGTCATGTTTCAAACTAAGTGTTTAACCATAATTAGTATCACAGGGGGCGGCATGGTTGTGCAGTGGATAGCACTGTTGCCTCACACCTCCGGGACACGGGTTCGAGTCTCCGCCTGGGTTACATGTGTGTGGAGTTTGCATGTTCTCCCCCTGTCGTCGTGGGGTTTCCTCCCGGTTCTCCGGTTTCCCCCCACAGTCCAAAAACATGCTGAGGCTAATTGGAGTTGCTAAATTGCCCGTAGGTGTGCATGTGTGAGTGAATGGTGTGTGAGTGTGCCCTGCGATGGGCTGGCCCCCCATCCTGGGTTGTTCCCTGCCTACTGCCCATTGCTTCCAGAATAGGCTCTGGACCCCCCCACTATCCCGTAGGATAAGCGGTTTGGAAAATGGATGGATGGATCACAGGTGCCTTCAAGCTTTTCATCAGCCATTCAGCCTTTTTAAGGGGAAAGAACATGCTTCTGTGTTTGGTATCATTGTCTGCACCACACTGAACATGGACCAGAGAAAGCAAAGGAGAGAGCTGCCTGAGGAGCTCCGTAAGATTATAGATAACCATTTTAAATGTAAAGGCTATAAGATCGTCTCCAAGCAGCTTCATCTTCCTGTAACCACAGCTGCCAATATTATTAAAAAGTATAAGATTCATGGAACTGTAGCCAACCTCCCAGAATGTGGACGCAAGAGGAAGTGCAACCCCAGGCTAATCAGAAGGATCATGCGGATGGTAGAAAAAGAGCCAAGAAAGTCATCCAAGTCTATTCAAGCTGAACTCCAAGGTCAAGGTACGTCACTTTCTGATCGCACCATCCGTTGCATTGTGAACAATAATGGGATCCATGGAAGAAGATCCAGGAGGGCTCCACTACTGACAGAAAGACATAAAAAAGCCAGACTGGAATTCGCCAAAATGCATGTTGACAAGCTCCAAAGTTTCTGAGAGAATGTCCTTTGGACTGATGAGACAAAACTGGAGCTTTTTGGCCAGTGTCATCAGCTCTATGTTTACAGAAGGAATAATGAAGCTTTAAAGAACACCATATTTATTGTAAAATTATCTATCTATCTATCTATCTATCTATCTATCTATCTATCTATCTATCTATCTATCTATCTATCTATCTATCTATCTATCTATCTATCTATCCTCAACTGTTGTTATGGCCATGAGTAAAAGGGTGTGTGTGTTATTTTGAGTAGAAAAATATTTTGTACAGAATACCAATGTGTTTCTTTTGTCTCTATAGAAACTAAAAGCATTTTCCGTAGACTATTAAGGTGGATATTTCACATTTAATGTGTCAGACATTCCATGGTGTAAGTTGCAAAATTGGGCTTTCACTCCTGATATGTGACTGCGGGGCTTTTCTTGCACCTGCTGAAAGACCTTTATTGAGACACCTAATCCTCCCATGAGGTCGGGGGTAATTGAACCCGCAGAGATCTCAGCATCTATCGACTCCATGAGGTCAAGAGGGGTTGGGGCACAGAGGTCTCTAGTATTCACGCCATGACCTGCAAGGTACCAGCATGGAAGGAGAGTGACGTCTTTGAGTTTGGGATTAGAGGCCTGTCCCAGCCGCTGAAGGGATTACAGCATGGAATTGTGTGTGACATCACTCGCGTGTCAAGTGTGCGCAAACATCAATTAGGCTGACAGCTCAAGTCTATTGGATGATTTTATTCTTTTTTGTTTTGAAGTTGAAATAGTTTTGAAGTAGAAATGTACAGTAGTTACTGAATAACTGGCTTTCAAAGTAAAGAAATCAATCTTTCAACTAATTTGCTTAAATTCTGAGTTCAATGCCTGACTTTGCAACCTGAAAGCCACAACATGCATTCTATCAAAAAAGCAGAAAATAAAAGCATAAATAAAAAGCCAACACACTATTAAATTATATAAAAACTGGAATTAGAGAGGGTTTCAAGTAATCAACTGACTTATCTTCAGTTCTGATAGTACTTGCTGAATGACAATCGTCATTTGTCTAGTTTTCAATACGCCATTGATTGGGCCAAGGTACCATAATGTCCCATTATGACATTATAGACAAGGAGTAGAAGCAGAGATAAGAGGATTTGTGGGACATTTATGTTTTTAAACATTTGGTCATTAGGTTCCACAGGGGTTTAAATGCTGTCGACCAGGGACTCTCAACCTTTTGATGACTGCAAGCTGGTTTATGTTATGTAAAAATTTCGTAGTCTGGTAAAATTTGTGGACCAGAGGGAGGGGGTACTGATTGTAAATTGATTGGCAGGAGCCATTTAATGAGTTTAATAAACTTACCGTTTTCCATATTTTTTTTCCATGTGTAATCAAAATGAGCGATTTCCAGGTATCGAATATGGTCTATTTTTGTAAATTAACCAGCCACACTGAAACCACCCAGCCGTATGAAAGCCATTGGAATATACACCCTAGGAACCCTATTGTAGACAGCTGGACCTTCAGAAGCTCAGCTGGGCTTTTATTTCAATTATCCAGCTACCTGTCTTATAGTTATTGGTTACAGCGAGTCTGAAGCTGATCCCAGGTAGCACTGGACACAAGGCAGGGGACACGTGGATTAGACTGCCCTCCATTGCAGGGCACACCCAGACATGCACACACCCAGTAACATGGGGATGTGATTTGAACCCCCAATGCTGGAGGTATTAGACCTTCATGCTTCCATCACAGTTAAATTCATTTTTGTATCAGCCGTTCCAAAGAGCAAATGAATCATTTTAACTTTGCCACAACAAACTTTGAATCTCACTCTATTTATTTAGTTGTGCAGTTACAGTACATATTGTCATAACAACAGTCTGCCACAAGTTAAAACGTGATTATTAGTTAACAACTATCTGCTGAAAAGTTCTATTTTTGTTGATTTAATGACTCTGGAGAGAAACACTAGCTGTGGTTGACAGATATCATACAGCCCTGGTTTCACATTGCGTTTTTTTGTATTGTACATTGACTTTTTTGCTTATATGGAGTTAAGCTGGAAATAAACAACTCTCACACTTACACTCAAAGACTGGATAAAACAATGAGAATAACTGCAGTTCCAATATAGCACATGTGTTTATAGTGGGCTTGATGCAGTGATTCTCAACCTCGGTCCTCAGGCCCCACTGCCCTGCTTGTTTTCCAGCTATCCCTGTCCTACACACTGCTGATTACCTGGATCAGTTGTGTTCAGTCAATCAGAAGCTGAAAGACAGCTGGGACTTGTGTGTGGGGCAGGGATAGCTGGAAAATAAGCAGGGCAGTGGGTCCCGAGGACCGACTTTGAGAACCACTGGCTTAATGTATGGAAAGGAAAAAAGAAAGAGGTGATGGTTTCCAAGGAATCATTTCTTATGCCCTGGAGAAGTGATAAGAGCTGAAGCTGGTTACTGGGAGTTCATGCAGATCTACCCCACTTTTTGTGCCTGGCTTCTACACTCCGGTATGTGTACAGTATGGTATCTGGCTGAATGTGTTGCTGGGACCAAGAGGATTTCACAGCATGCTGATTGTTTTGTTGGGGGTTGAGGGAGGGCTCAACCACAGCTGGAGATTCTTCTACTTCCCCAGGAGACTGGAAGCTGATTGATGCCTTTAGATCGTCGTACCATAAGCCTCTTATGGTTTGCTAATTATGCTTCAAGGCGTAGATCTATCATAGCTAACAAGAAGGCACTAGAGGTCTTTATTTAACATCCAACGCGGCCCTTGGGGAGGGGAGGGGGATTCTATTCAGATGGAACCGTCTCCTTCCAGATCAACACATCAAACAAAAGGCGAACAAAATTGAATTCCCTCTCTGCCCATATAAAGTCAGAAAGACAAGCTGGAGGAGTAGAGTCAGGTGGGAAAGAGTGAGAAGCTTGTGAAGAATTTAACAAGTATATCTGTCTTCTTGATTTATATTCTTCGAGCACATAGGTTGAGGGTGTAACTTATTTTTTCTTGTTCCATTCTGAAAGATCTACTATGGAGATGATATATAAATATCTTTCCTGGCACCCAAAATGCACCAACATTAAGTAATTACAAAAAAAAATTCAAAGAGGCCAAAACAAGAGCCACTGTTAACTTCCATGAATATATAGAAAATGTCAAATTTATAGCGCTCTGTTGGTGGACAGGGAGAATTAAACTGGACTCTATGCAAGCCAATCAATATAAGTAGTTAAACACTATTGAGAGTTTAAGTTTGTTATGTGGTATATCTCGTATGTTTCTACTAACTGATAAATAGAGGGCGATGTGTGTGTCCCTGCCAAGGGACGGTCAAAAATAACAAACTACAAAGTTCCCTTGTTAATGGTATCAGAGCTGAGAAGTTCTGCACTAATGAAGCGGCTAATCTGGTCCAGCTGTAGATGCAGAGGTGGCTTGATAGGGGGCGTCATATCTGGCCTATTCACGGGAGGCTTTGTCTGAAGGTATTAACATATTGGCTTGGAATTATACGGGAGACATCCAAGAGATGCCAGGGTTCCCATGTTGTGTTTAACCCAAATGAGAAAAGCAGGACTATCAGAATGGAACGTTAACTGGAAAGAAAATAATATTTCCTTGCACATCAGACTGGAGTTTGGAAAATAAAAACTGGTAATATGAGTAGTATTCAAACTCATGCCTTTAAGTGTAAACAAGGCCTGAGCAGCAGAATCTGACAATGTGTTACTATTATTTATTGAAAAAGTACATTTATTTATGTCATGCCCGGCTCGTACGATCCTCATGTGTGTCACGCCCCCCTGATTATCCACGTGTGCTTCCCCGATCGTACCCAGCTGTGTCTTGTTATTTTGATTGATCATGTCTTTTTAAGTCTAAGTCTTGCCTGCGTCCGTTGTCTGTCATTGATGTTAGTCAGTGTCTGATGTTTCCTGCCCTGAGTCCTGAGATTAAACCCCGTTTTCCCTTACTTTGCCCGCTTGCTTGTTCCTGCTCGCTCGCCTGCCTGTACACTCACCCAGTAATCGCGAGCGTAGCGTGTCAATTTACATACTGTATAAGAGAAACTGGGCACTCATAATAGGCCACTTTGAATTATTCTCAATCGTGCCCAAATCCTATCAAAGCTGCAAACAGAATTTACAGGAGGCAGAAGTTAATAACATGGTCACCACTCCAATTAACTGGATTAAGAGGTAACACATTTTTCACATGCAATTAATGTTAAGCTTGTCTGGATTTGGTTGAGCTTTCTCTGAACAAAACAAAAATTTAACAATGATTATTAGTATAACAGACTGCTTGTTCTGTTTAATGGGTCTGTCGATATAAACAAACAAATAAAAAATTAATTTGAAGTGACAGAAATAACTAATTCAGTTTTGAGATGTCTTTGTTACTTTGAAAAAGTTTGATATTCAGACCTGTTTGCTCATAACACAGAGGTATTTCGCTGCTGACTAAATCCTTTGAACCTTATTATAAGAACATAGGAACATACATACACTGTATTGCTAAAAGTATTGGGACACCCCTCCAAATCATTGAATTCAGGTGTTCCAATCACTTCCATAGCCACAGGTGTATAAAATCAAGAACCTAGTCATGCAGACTCCTGCAAATATTTGTGAAAGAATGGGTCGTTCTCAGGAGTTCAATGAATTCAAGCATGGTAAAATAAGTCCATTTGTGAAATTTCCTCGGTACTAAATATTCCACGGTCAAATGTTAGTGGTATTATAACAAAGTGGAAGCAAATGGGAACAACAGCAACTCAGCCATGAAGTAGTAGGTGACATAAAATCAGAGAGTGGGGAAAACGCATGCTGAGGCACACAGTGTACAGAAGTTACCAACTGTCTGCAGAGTTAATAGCTACAGACCTCCAAACTTCCATGGCTGAGCAGCTGCATCCAAACCTTATATCTCCAACTGCAATGCAAAGTGTCAGATGCAGTGGTGTAAAGCACGCTGCCACTGGACTCTAGAGCAGTGAAGACGTGTTCTCTGGAGTGACAAATCACGCTTCTCTGTCTGCCAATCCGATGGATGAGTTTGGTGGAGGGGGGTTATTTTGTGGGCTTGTTTTTCAGGGGTTGGGCTTGGGCCCTTAGTTCCAGTGAAAGGACATGGATGAGTAAGTCTGGTGTGGAGGAGTTTGACTGTCCTGCACAGAGCCCTGACCTCAACCCAACAGAAGACCATTGGGATGAATTAGATCGGACACCGCGAGCCTGACCTTGCTTAATATAATTGATTAATATAAAACTTGCTTCTGTAACTATAAGAGCATGTCACTTTTCATCATATATTTCCAGAATTAATTTACACATTTATGATTTAGCAGGAATGCTAAAACAACTTGCTCATTTTAAATTCATGCCAAAGAAAAATCTGTTAACAATCATCTTTAATGCAGTTTTTAAAATTATTTTTATGGGATCCCCAATAATGATCTGTGGATGACATAAATGCCCCTCTCCAAATACAGCTGCTCTGCTGACCTCGTACATAACCTGTGCTAATCAGGCTCTGTCTAATAACACAAGTGGGTTTACTGCTGTTTTAAAGATAAATACTCCAATGTTTGTCGGTTCAGTACTTTTAAATTACATATGGGACTTATGGCAGGGATGCCAGTCCCACAGGGCATTAGGCCAAAGACCACCTGGACGGGATGCTGATCCCTCACAGGGCAAAAGACCAAGGATTAACTGGCCGAGATGCCAGTCCATCACAGGGCATAAGGCCAAAGACCACCTGGAAGGGATGCCACTCCATCACAGGGCATAAAGCCAAGAACCACCTGGCTGAGATTCCTGTCCATCACAGGGCATAAGCCACAAGGAAACACCAATACACCTAATCAGATGTTTTTGGAATTCCCTATTTGTTTAGACAGGATAAGTCACATCTCATCATTCCTACCCAGTTATAAACCCAATTAGGCTAACTGGCATCTATAAGCTGCGTATGATTGTGTGTGTACCCCAGTCTAACCCACACCTCTCACTAAAATAAGCAACCAAAAGCAATCAAAATAACTATAAATCTTCAGGGATATTCCAGGGTCCTACTGTATAAGAGTCTGAAAAAGAGCTAGCCTTGGCATGTGATTAAATTAATGTTGAATTAATGATAAATATTCTTATACAGGATGCAGTAACATTCAACATGGGGAGTTTATTTCTATCCAAATGTAAGAAAAGTAGCATTTTTCCATGCTTGATACAAATTATATTTCAACTTCTGTTTATATGACAAGAGAGCAATTAAAACACTTACATATATTCAGATTGCCCTGTACTGCCTACATGCTTTACACATTTTACATATTTTACATTTTAAGATCAAATATTACATATTAAATGTATGTTTTGAGGGAATTAAAACTTGACCGACTTAAAAAATAAGGTAAATAGTCAAAAAATAGTCACTTTTCTCTTTTAATGACACAAGTATCAACCAAATGCAAACTAGGGCAAATACTAGTGTTTAATCAACAATCTGATTTCATGTTTGAAATACAGAGAAGATCATTTTACAATTAAAATAAGGATAGCAACAGCCAAATAGATTGTAATCAGCAGACTTGCGAAAGATCTCAGAATATTCCATTTCTTCCTCTGACAAAAAGAAGTATGGAGAAATTTGAAAGTCTCTCCGCCAATTTTCCATTTGAACGCTTTGCTGGTCGTTTATGGGATGTTTGTGGCTAATGTGACGTGACAGTTCAGATCCAACTTTATCCCGTAATAAAAATACATCCATGGCCACTAATCGCTTTAATCCACTGTTGTTATTTAACCTGGAACCAAACTTAATGTTATTTGTGTCATGCAGCCTACAGATTAACCTAGTCAATAATGACAAAAAACTGTAATGTTTGCTTCCTAACCTATCATTCATCATGATTATAATTTTTGAGTAAATATTTGCAGTGTTAACACTTCTCCAAAATGTTATATATACATATTCTTTCTAAGCACTCTGGAGTAAATACATGCCAGTAAGAGTTTTCCAGTAACATTTTGTCACCCAATAATGCATGTAATGGTATAATGTTTATGTAAATAATAATACATATGCATATATGTTAAAGTTAAATTTACTGCCAAACCACAAAGTGCTTTTTCTGACGAAAACCGTAGTGTTTGTATTGTAGGCCTTCTGTTGAATGTTGAGTGTCCTCTTCTTTCTTTGTTGTAATGTTTAAAGATTAATATATATTTTTTGTTGTTGCAAAAATCACCCAGGAAAGGTTGACTGAAGGCCAGGAATCACAACTTAGCTGCTGATTTGTATAAACATTAATGCTATCATATTAAGTCATACTTTGACTTCATGGACAATTTTATTCCTTGTTATTGGACAGGTTTTGGAAGGAAAACCTCCTTTTGAGAAGCGTTACTACAGCCCTATATGTGCCCTTGAGAGGTAAGGTGGGCTATCCCACATTTTTGACCCCTACCCCCTTTTTGAATATTTTCAGTTGGATAAGTTGTTATCCAAGTCATACCTCTGTGCTACCTATGATATATATCAGTTGTAGGCTATAGGCACACTGATTTTTGGACAAAATGTCAACTTTGGAGCTCATTTTCTCAAAACTTTGTTTTTGTGGGATTGCCCACTTTACCTCTCAAGGGAACATTTTATATTGAGCTGAATGTTTACCATTTGGTAGGGGTTTGCTGAAGACTTTCTAAGTTGTTTTTTTTTTTTTAAATTTGTAGACTTTCTTTGGTGGTGGATGGGGCTGCAATTAGAAGCTGTTGGATCCATCCAGCCATTTTGATTCTTGCCAATCAAATAAGATACTGGAGGGATGTTTGCCATTTGACAAAGTGACTTTGTCATTTAGGGGAGCCAGAGAGAATCTCTCTATTTATGAAATACCTTATCCCTAAGAAAAAGAAACAGAGGCCGCAATCTTCACCCTTTATTGTGCCACGAAGAGCTTTAGATAGTGCTCCAGTAAAAAGCTACATTATCATCTGCCAAGTAAAACAAGGCCACCACCGGAGGCATCAGTGAGCGATGTGGCCATGTTCTGCTGAATATACTGTAGGAGCAAAGGAGTGTGTGAATTGGTGCAGGAAACCTGAGACAACAAGGTTTTATCTTCCATGTGAATGTGCTAAAGAAAGTTGCTTTGATCTCACTCCTTCTAATCATTTGCCTGAATTTGGGCCATTGCTTGAGTAGGAGAACCCTCTGGTCACTTTACTGAATTTAGTAATAAAAAAAACTACGAGACATAATGAGTTTCCAAAACAAACATATGCACATGATCAACAAATCTTATCGTTGTTTTTTAAGTCATTCAGAGCATCCATCTTCCACCCAATGTCCAGCATGGAGGCTTATCAAATGGCTGTGACAGACATTTATGACAGCACCCACTAAATACACCCATAAACCAAATACTCCCCATAAAATCAACTTTAAAGCTTTTGGCAGGTCACTAGAACTTTGCATCCTCCTCTCAAATACATGCAACAACTGCATGGTTGAAAATTTGATGATTGGGTTTGCTCACTATAAGAGAGGTCGGGGAAAAGCACAGTAGAAAGCTTCATCCTCCTACAGCGAGAGAAGAAGGCAGTCTGCTAAATGAAGCAGCTGAAGATATAGCCCTGCTCCTGTATAAACAAAGGCTTTGGATTATCTTATCAAATCCTGATTTTTGAGTTTCTGGTCATAGCTTCTTCTTATATTGCTCTTCTCTACTTTTGCATTCCCTGTCTTATTTTAAATATACACTCAATGGCCACTTTATTAGGTACTCCTGTTCAACTGCTTCATATATCACATCAGCCAATCATATGTCAGCAGCACAATGTATAAAATCATGCAGATGCAGGTCAGGAACTTCAGTCAACGTTCACATCAAATACCAGAATGGGAAAGAAAGGTGATTTAATTGACGTGGTTGTTGGTGCCAGATGGGCTGGTATGAGTATTTCAGAAACAGCTGATCTACTGCGATCTCTAGGGTTTAAAGGAAATGGGCCGAAAAAGAAAAAAAATCCTTATTGATGGCAGAGGTCAGAGAAGAATGGTCAGACTGGATCTAACTGATAGAAAGGCAACAGTAACTTGTATAACCACTCGTTACAGCCAAGGAATGCAGAAGAGCATCTCTGAATGCACAATACATTGAACCTTAAAGTAGATGGGTTACAGCAGCAGAAGACCACACCGGGTGCCACTCCTGTCAGCTAAGAACAGGAAACTGAGGCTGCATGTATTAATTAAGCATCCATTCTTGTATTTTATCTACATGTGCTATTCCTGTTCTATGCTCCATTTCTATACATCCTCCTTAATCCAGTACTTCTTTCTTTTGTACTTTCACATGATTTGCTCACATTCCGCAATGCTCTGCCTCTCAGCTGCATCCCACTAAGTATGAGTTTATGAACAGATATAACTGATGCTCTTTGCTTGAATGATACAGTCCTTTATTTGAATATGGAAACACCAAAATCTGTTAAACTGAATTAGCATACTATATTGACCGTATTTGGGCAGTGCAGCAGGTATCCTGTTGTTTAGAGCTCACATGCTACTCTGCTAAATTAGCAGCCTTTCATCTTGTCTGGAAAGTCAGCCATGTAGACTATAAAAAGAACTATATCTATGGTTAGGTCAACATCATTCTCCCAACCATTTGGCAGTGCAGTAAGGATATCTTGGGATTGCTGTTTAATTAACTGAGAATCCCTCTGAGGTATTACATAAAAACAAACAGTATAGGAAAGCAATGCTAAATTTCTTTTCAATTACATTGAACAGAAACTGGTTCACTCGCGATTGCTCCACGCTTGGATCCCTGATCCACAAAGATGCTGCATTAGAAATTCGGCATTTTATGCTTTTATATTTCATGTTTATATATTTAGATGTTTTGCATCATATATCATCATATTATTGTAATGACTACAAGGGGTTGATTCCAAGTGCAGATGGTACTTTAATGAGCAGGCAAGGAACATCATCAGTTATAGGCAGGGTCAGAACCAAAGAAGCAGGCAATCGGCAATAACCAGAAATGTGATCCAAGGGCCAAAATGCAGGTACAAGGAAAAGGTCAGCAAGAATGAGGCAATCTACGGGACAGTCAGAACCATAAAGACGCAAAGACATAAATCAGTATTCCAGGACATTGAAAATACACAGTAACTCTATGAAATATATCCAAAACATTCAGTATGGTGCAAACCTGTGGAAATATGCTTAAAAACCATGAAGCAATCAGGTGAGACAACTTGCAACTGTGCAGAATTACGGTGATGCTGATTGGTGTCGGCGTGGTTGTCCTGTTGCAGCAGGGCGTGGTTGAGGCTGGTTCGATGTCAGGGTAGATCAGTTCTAGTTGGGGAGCTTGCACAGGTACAGTGCGTTACTGCACCCACTACATGATAAAACACCTCAGGATCCCAGTTCACAACCCTAGTCCCACCCTCAGGAAATGGCCATCAATCCTCCACAGCCAGGTGTTATGTGAGCATCCCCTTGGCCTGATCCAGCCGTTCAGGTCCTCAGCAATTATCCTCTCGTAAGCTCAGACCCCTCACTCAGTCTCTCGAGAACATTAATCAGAGCCTCCATTGACTCCATGAAGAACACAGCATCATTGACAAAGTCGAGATCAGTGAATCTTTCTTCACCAACAGATGCCCCACAACTGCTGGACCCCATGACCCTGCCTAATACCCAGTCCCTGCAAGCATTGAACAGAGTAGGAACAAGAACACACCTCTGACAAACCGGTCATGGATCCTATTGAGAATGCCCTTAGCTACACTGAGAACCGAGTTATTACCCTCAAGTTACCGCAATCCAGACTATCATCCTTCCCTATCTGGATAGGGATGATAAGTTTGGATGCCCCCATCTCCCAAATATAAGCAAAGATTGCTTGCAGTGCCAGGAGGACAGCAGCCTGGAAAAGTTCACCCCAGATACCACAAATCCCTGTGGCCTTTCCTACCCTCAGCCGATGAGGGTAGGATCATCTTTGTAATCTCAGTGAGATTGGATGGTTCACTGCTAATCGGAGGATCAGCCTCAAGAACTGTGGACCCAGAGATGATCCTACCCTGAGGATCAGCCTTAAACAGCTGCTCAAAGTAGCAGCGCCAGCAAGATACAACCGCAATTCCATCTGTAAGGAAGATCCCATCACTCTCCAAGGAACAGATTCGGATGTGAATAATGCTTCGATTCCTCAATAAGTAGGAAGTGGCTTGTTAAACCATAAATGTTGTGTCAGTTGCTCACGGATTCCTCTAACAAACGCCTCGTTATCTGTCCTTGGAGCCCTTGCAGCCATCTTTCTCAGTTCCCAGCAACTTTCAGGGTCTTGTCACAGAAGGTCTCCCACATCACATTAGAATCAGCAACTGCACAGAAATCTGCAAGTTCCCCACACAAACTGCATGCAAACTCATTAGAAACAGCCTGATGTTGGAGTCTGGCCAAATCCAGCCTCATTCTCCTAGTAGGTGCTCGTCTACTGGATCTAAGCTAAATCTTCAGAATAGTGACAATAAGTCTGTGGTCAGAATTCACAAATTGGGCAATTCTGTAGATCCTGCAGTTCTGTAGGAGGCTCCAGCATCTGCTCACAAGGATGTGATCAATGTCTTTCACCACAGCACCAGTATTGGAGTACCAAGTCCAGTGTTGCCGCTCAGGGTACTGGAACCTAAGTCTAGCGATCCACAGCCCCTGACCTTTTGCAAAGTCACGGACATTGAAGTCACCCATGACCAGGGGAATGTCACCTCGTGGGCACCTATCAACCACAGAGTCTCCCTCACGGAGATATCCCTCAGCACAGGACGAGCATACACCGAGACAACAGACAAGACAACCAGATAGTCTCATAAGACGCTCGTTGAAATGAGACATTGGACACCATTGGGAGAACGTCAATGTGACTATTATTATACTTTTTTTGGAGAATGGAAATCATGATAACCTCAGGCTGAGATACTCAGTAGCCAAGTATAAAGTGCCTCAGTTCTCACTAATAACCCTACTACAGTATGTGGTTTCCTACATGCTTTGGAAAAATAACTTGTACGTATGGCAAAAAAGTCTCATAAGAGTAGTGGAAAAACTCTCAAAGCTACTGCTTATCTGACTTTACTGTTGTCTAGGAACTGAAGAGATGTATTTTTATTGGATTTCCTAAGTGAAAACTCTCTCAGCTCATATATTGCACAGTGTGTGGCTCAGTAGCCTATGTGCCTGTGATCAGAAGGTTGCTGGTTCAAGCCCAGCCTTAGCACTGGTCCTTTAACCCCCAGCTCTCTGGCTGCTGTAAGAGATGGTAGCCAGGTTGGGAGGGGGTGTAATGAGAATTTCCTCATGGGGGTCAATGAAACATCAAAAAAATCAAAAGATCAAGCTCTTTAGTCAGTGTGAACACATAGATGTGCTCCTGCTTATGTGAGTCACACTGGGTATTTTCACTTGTTTTTAAACCCAATAACTAGTGTCAGATCTTGAAGAATTGATCAGAAGTATTATTATCTTGTAATTTTTATTCACTTTAAAAAGTTTTAGAAATATATTTAGTTTCTTCCTATATATATTTCAAAAGGAGACCATTAAAGGTTTCTGGGGGTGTTTTTTTTTAATGTTTCCATGACAAAAAACTCGAGTTTTTTTTTTTAAATAGCTTGGCGATGTTTCTGTTTTATCCCATGAGCCGGATCACTAACTCCAGAGGGTTAATTTCCAGGCATTCCGCCATGGCTCCATGTGTGAGGAGTTGTACGTTCGCTACCTGTGCTGTCGTGGGGTTTCCTCTGGGTCCTTCGGTTTTCTCCCATAGTCCAGAAACATTCTAAGGTGAATCAGAATTCCCAAATTGCCCGTAGGAGTGAATGGGGTGTGAATGGTGTGTGAGTGTACCCTGTGGTGGCTTGGCCCCCCAGCATGGGCTGTTCCCTGCCTCGTGCTCTTAGCTGCGGGGCCCCCATGACTCTGAATAGGTCAAGAAGGTACAGGAAATGGAAGCTCCTTTCTATTGCTAATCTCCATCTGTCAAATACAGTAATTCAAGCATTTCAATTCTCTTAGACTGAAATATGTGTGATGGGCATTAAAGAAAACACAACGGAGGACTTCTTCTTAAACTCTGACAGAAAGTTAGCGACTGTGGGAAGGTCCTTCATCTGGGCAGCAAACAGAACCACATGACACAGGGACTTGGCTACAAACAAAAAAAAATTACACAGGGGGTAGTGGGAGGTGGGATACAATACAAAAGACAATACAAGAGGTGTTATAATAATAATGGGGAGAAATATACGCATGCCAGGGACAAAAAGGCAAACAAAACTGAGCAACTAGCAATTACAGGACTTGGGCCTGTGCTTGCCACTGCCGCCTGGGTTACTAGTGGACACAATAAACACAGCAGTCAGTTATATACACAGCAAAATTGGAGGAGCAGGTGAACTGTATTAGGTCCAATGCCCATGATCTCCTGGCTCATCCGTCTCTGTACCTCTGTGTTCGGTGTGGAAACAGCAATATCTCCGGTGTTTACATTTTACGAGGACCCAGCTGTTGTTTCAGCTGAAAATGATTAGGGTTCTATGAACCTAAACAATTAAGAAACTAATTTGGGTAGTCTGCCATTGCTTTAATCATGCAGAAATTTATGAGGCACTGATGTGGAGTCTATGACAATATAGTAGTGAACAAATTTAGAGGAAGGAGCTCCCCATTGCATGTTTCTATATTGGTCATTGGAGATTGAAGGATAAGGGAGAGGTCTGAAGACAATGTAAGTGATTTGGGCATTAAGAACCAGGAACAGGATTCTGGCGGAACACGAATTACAGGGAAAGAGGCATTTGGGAACGGTAGGGAGAGCAATAGACTAGCTGTGGCCTATGATGTCAGTCAATCAGTCAATTAATCAATCAATCAATCAATCAATCAGTCAGTCAGTCAACCAATAAATCTTTTCTTATATAGAAGTGTTTTTAACAACAAGGTTTGCAAAATGCTTAACAGACATTTTAAAAGAAGAAAAATTATAAATGAGTACAAAAGAATGAATAAAATATGTGCATAAAACAAATGAGTAAAATGACTGGTTAGCACAGGTTATTATACGGAGTGGTGAAAACTTGAGGTGTAGCATACTTTTGAAACTAAGATATCCAGTAGCTCTCAAGTTTTCTGGGAAAGATTTCCAGAGTTTGGGACCATAGTGACAAAAAACTGCCTCCTCCACCCTCAGCCGGGGGCACCGGGATCCTCGGATTATGTCCATAAAGAGACAGAAAATGAAAATGCCATTGTCTGTGATTGATTTATGGGTTATTTAGCAACTGTCACCTAAAAGAAAAAAAAATTGCAATAAAAACACATTCAGCGTAAGTTGCAAAGACCCCTGCAAAGACCCCTGAACCGCCAAGAATTAACTGGCGCTGGTGGTAATAATCCAGTTAACTGGTTCCCAGAATGTTATTTTTTGGTTACGGGAATTTTCCCTGCAGGTTTGTTTGATTGTGCTAGGAAAAAATGCTAGAAAATGATTTGCCAGGAAAGTCTATTTAACGTAAAAATAACATTAGTTTTTGGTTGCATGTTTGGGTTTATGAAACAATCTCCTGGCGTTTGTAACATGGAAACCTTTGCATAACCTTTGGACAACATTCCTGTTTGGTTGTATTAATGTTTCCCTAACAACTGTCATACAAGAAACTTGGAAAACATGTCAACGTTCCAGGTAGGTTCTCTAAATGTAATAGGAACGTTCATGTAATGTTAGAGTCTTTACTTCCCAAAATGTTTGCAGAACATTCAGATGCATAATGACTTGGCACAAACATCATGTAAACGTGCTGAGAAGGTTTTTGTGCAACTAACGCTAGGAGAACCTTAGGCTAATATTAGCTGAACATTACATGTTTGCCGGGAAAGGTAGCACAGGAAAACCAAAGTTACAAAGTACATTTATATACATGTATGTATCATCTATGGTTAAGGGTGTATTTGGTACAGAATATCTTTCAGAATATGTTTTTTTTCTCAGTGTACATGTGCATGCTTGTATGTTTTCCATTATTAGCAAATAATTCAGGAATGAATTTCTTCCAGATAAAGGGGACTGGGTGTAATGTCATAAATAACAGAGTAACTTGTACCATCTGGTTTTAATAGCTTTGAAGGACCAGCCTCCTCCCCAGTACCTTCATTAGTTTTAATCCCCACTGTATTTGGACAAGTAAGTTCACTCGACGGGTCTCAATTGTGCAAAACCTAACTGGGAGCCATTTCTGATTGCCAAAGGCTGGCTTCCTCGGCTCCTCTGAAGTGCCTGTTAAACATACATGTCATTTCGTATTCGCAGGGATGACAACAGGATTATAGTGCAGCGTGCTGGTCTGACTTTGAGTAGCGTCTTCTTACTAAGTAGGGGATAATTAGGGCCTAATGTTTTCTGAGGTGTGTTCACTTGTCTATACATTGCACTTCAAACTGCTGGTCTTTATTATATGTGCCACGAGTACTTAGGTGTGATGGCTAGCTAGACCATACTTTGTGAACACTCATTCCTTCCCATATATATATATATAGAAGCTTACTCATAAAACATTTGATCATATAACAGTCTACAGCCGAACAGAGTGCCAGGACTTAGTTCAAGTGACATCTGTCTATTTCACAGATCATTGGAAGGCAAAAGCAAGCTCAAACAGCACAGCCTTTATAATAGAAAGTTCTTCTCATCCAGCATTACAAATAGCAGGCCCAGATACATTCATTATGACAAGATTAACTTCTGCAGATGTCAACTGCTGTCAAGTCAAATTACAAATATGCTGAAACACACTCCATAGAAATTAAATTGTTTCCATCTTTCTGTCTTTCATTCTGCTTATCGGGAACAGGGTTACCGTGAGTCTGCAGTTACGGAGCCTCCCTTTCCTCTCAGATCAGTCCGAATTCTTCATGTCAGAGACTCAGCAAGGCCCTGGAAACATTCACAAACTGCTGCAGATCTACTGCCTGCACTTTCATGCTGCAAATCTCCCATTACAACTCATCCCAAATGCAGTACCAGTCAATGATGGATGGGTGGACATCTCACAAATTATTTAACTTGTGGTTAACTTCTGAAATTAGCTGTGTGTGAACATTTATACATTTATACGCTGACAAAAATAAACAAACATAAATCGCAACAAACAATAGATATTCTTTTTATCTTCAAAAAATTTAATTAATTCAATATATTTTTATAAAGTGCCTTTCACAACAGTTACCCCAAACATGGGTGAGTTGTAATACATTCCTACATCATTTATAGAGAATAATATAAAAAGAGGGAAAAGAGAAGAAAGAAAGAAAGAAAGAAAGAAAGAAAGAAAGAAAGAAAGAAAGAAAGAAAGAAAGAAAGAAAGAAAGAATACAATGGAGGAGGGGAACCAAAAACTTCCCAGTAGAGATAAAAAATACCTTGGAGGGTCTAATGTCAGCTGGCTGCCCAACCCCGCCCTCCCAGGCATGCTAACATCGTTGAGAAAATAAAGAGTGGACTTGCTTGCTAAAAGCAAGGTGTAAGCTGTGGTCAAGGTCAAAGCCAAAGTCCTTCAATGAGTCAGTTCTCCGTGCCGGCCTGTGTAGGGCGGCAGACTGAAGGCTGCACCTGCGATGTTACAGTTCGTAAGTCACATCCACGATGTCTCCCTTCCATCTGGACATGTGGGAAGGAAGGCAGAGGATGGGTGGCCAGAACATGCATAGATACAGTGACACCTTGTGAGTTCTATTCACGTGGCAAAGTGTGTCCTGCTGCCAGTATTTTCATGTCCCCTAGGACCTGTGGGGTAACCAGCCCCCAGGCACGATTGTATGCAACTGTCTGAATTCATGGTTAAACGTCTGAGGGCAAGAACATTTTACAAAAACCTTCATGTCCGATTGTTATTTAGCATTTGTTATTTGAAATTTCTGCATGGTTCTTATTTACAGGAGCCATTTGGTGGAATGTTGTATTCTGTCTTTTGCTTTGTGGTTCCTGGAATAACAGACTTGGATTGATGGCTGGATGGATGGATGGATGGATGAATGGATGGATGGATAGGTAGAGGGATATTTTATACAGTTTAATTTGTTTGCTACTTCTAGTCACGCAGATTGACCCACTGTGTTAAGAATCTGTTTAAGACCCTGACATGAGATGAGCAGCAGTTAAGTCCTGCTTTAATACCGTCTCAATTACCCATGATCCCGTGATGTCACAGCAATCTGGGAGATAGAGCTTATAAAAGAGCTTTTATATTTTGCTGGTTTTGCCTTGGACTCCATCCAAAGACTTCTGCAGTAGGAGCAGAAATCTCTTCCAGGTGGAATGTGCAGTTATGTCTCCCTGTTGCCCAGATGAAGATGTTGTGGCATACTGGAACATTCCTCTGGCATATTCTCAGTTTGGGTCGTTTGGCTTGATCCCGCCTCCTGTCATCTTGCTGCTGCAGCATGTGAGTCACCGGCCTATGGTTTCAAACTCAAGTTAAACCTTGGTGAGTAATATTGTGGCTGTCTGGTATGTTCCCCTAATCCCTCCCCAGGCAGAAATTGGATGCCCCGCCCTAGCCCCAAAGAAATTCCTGACCGAATCGAATCGAATCGAATCGAATCTAATCGAATCGAATGAAATGAAATTAAATCAAATCAAATCAAAGTTTGTTTATCAAATGTACAACAGTACAGCAAACAGTAGTAGATGACACCTTTAGAACTCCCTTTAGTAAGGTAATAAGTATAAAAAAATTAAGTAAATAAAATATCCATCCATCCATCCATCTTCCAAACCGCTTATCCTACTGGGTCGCAGGGGGAGTAAATAAAATAATTAAAGAAAAAAACTGAAAGCTGCAGGATTTGCAAATTGTCCATATAAACAGCCTGATCAGCTGTTGAGTAGCCTGTGTCTGTGTCGTCCCTCCTTCCTGCTGCTGAGTAACCAGGACAGAAGCTGACACAGAGACTGCTCGCTCCAGTTATGCAGCAGCGCGTACGACTCCCACAGAGCACATAGTCCCGCCTAGTACTCAGGCATTAATAATGCTCTGCGGAGAGTCCTAATCCTTAATTTTCGTTTTCACTTCCCTTTTTATGACATTTATTCAATCCTGCAGCGAGAATAGTTTAGAGTGTAGACTTTAAGACCTTAAACGTCCATTAACCTTTCACCGGTGCCATTTATAAACACTGCCCTGGTGTGGAACTGAACACACATCAAAAGCGCGAGGAGGCATTAAAGAGATTATATCACTGACGGTTGGGAACACACAGCCAGCCTTGGCCTGAGAACTATTCAGAATTACACCATAATGCAGAACCTGTTCTGTTCAGGGGCCTCAATTTACAGCTATGAATTCTAGTCGTCACAACGCATAGCTATAAAGATGTGCCTCTTACTCTGCACTCATGTACGTACTACAACAAAGGTTTCAGCACAGGCACAACAAATAACCACTGACCATTTTCACTTGCAGCCCTGTACAAAAATATTTGATCCGCACATTATTGACTGTAGGAAAATAAAGGAAAATACATGCTATTCTACTCCGCAAGATTATGTGTATTTCTATATCACAGCTGCATTACAACTTCGGTAGCGAATCAAATTCCACATCGGTAATCTACATGTGTTCTGGTTAAGACTTAAGATTTATAAATGCTATCAAAATATTTTGCCAGATTGTATGTTATAATTTTTATTTAAATGTTTCTCTCTTGGGAAAGTGACCTTCGGCATCGTGATTCTATGTTCAATAACATAAGCATGTACATCTGCATTTTTGTATTTATTTTTTTCTTAATACTGAATCTCACAGTAATTTTGGAGCATAGAAATTCATCTGCAATGATAATAAAAACCCAGACTTTCTGTCACTAAAGATGTCACTCTTTCTGTAACACAGAACTGTTCATCCAGTAGATGGTTAAGGTGATTCTATGGCATTCATACACACAGTCAAACACTATACATGCTTTAGAGACCCCAATTAACTTAACTCCATGTCTTTGAACTGTAAGAGGATACAGTGGAGGACACTTGCAAGATGTGGGGAACTAAACATACAGAAACAATAGGCATTCAAATCACCAAAGGTAACACAGTATAAGGAATGAATGAACTGATTATATGAGGTAGGACTGGATTCTGGTCAATGTAAAAAAGCTTCACTCCCTCAGTAGAGAATTCCCTTGCATTTTACACAGGCTAAACTAACACTTGCAAGATTTTTTTTCAGAACTGCAGCTATGAAGTCACGGTGGGAAACATTTGATATATGATATAACTGAACAATATCACCACTCTTTTCCAGATAACAAGACCTTGCCATTAAATGTGAGAACTGTTACACACTGTGTTCCACATTTGCTGACCTCTTTAAAAGATCATACACAAAGATCGTAAAATATATTTACTTTTTTTTCTGTTCTGGTCATATTTCAGACCATCGATTGAAATCTGAGGATATTTACTAATATCATGCACAAGTGAGTGCTTTAAAAAATGATTTATTAACATGAGGAGTGACTTTTCTTCCAAACTCCCAGAAAATAATACTCTGTTAATTTTTTGCAGTACTTATATGGTTCTCCATTGTTTGTGCCAATTGTTATTAGTCTGCAAAAAGTTCAATTTATTTGATTAGCAGACACTTTTACCTAAAGCATCCTACTTTATTTTTCTTTTCTTTTTTTTTTTTGAAAAGGCAGCATCAGACAGATCCTGGAGCAGTTGGGTTAGGGTCCTTGCTCATGGGCCCAGCGTTGAAGTCTCTCTGCTGACCCTGACATCAGTACTATCTGATCACAGCATTTCAACCCACTGAGCCACACACTGCCCTCACCGCTATTCTTAATAATTTATCAGCAATACTTCAGTAGCTGGAAACAACAAAATCTACATGCAGATGTTCTGCAAAGAAACTATGGTACCACTTTACAGTAAATCTACCTTTATAAATTTTATGAATGGTTTATAAAAAAGTTTTTTTTAAATTAGGTTGTAATACTATGTAAATTATTAATAAACATGTATAAACATGTTATAACCCAGTATTTTTATTATCGATTAATTACTACCGTCAATAAGTGGCGAAAAAGGAGCCTTGTTGTAGTGATACCTAAACTTTAAAAAGATGAATTTAAGACAAATGGGACCACATGACACAAGAAGGACCAGGACTGGGGATGGGTTTAATAAGTCTGAGGTGCATTTGGAGCCGCACTGTGAAACGCAGTGTGAAGAGATTAAGTGGCGTGACCCCCCCTTCATCACGATCCTGTGTGCTGCTTGACGCCAGCCCCCAAGCAGACATGGCCACCAGTAACACACTGAGGCACACTGACAGCTGCAGCCCCCAGCCGAGGCTGCTAGGGAACCGGCATCCTTACAATAGAGGGCCACATTTGTCATAACCCCCCAAGACTAGTTATCAGCACCCTCACTGCTGATGGGAAGGACACAGTCCCCAGCTGACCTGCAGACCAATGTACATTTACTGGTGCCACAGCTCATCTTGCAAATCTCAACTCTAACTAAACTCTATTATCAAGGCTAAAGATGGATGAATGGATGAATGTAATATGGAAGCGAAACTGCTGATTCATAGTCATGGAAGTTAACTTTTTTTTATCATGCTGATTTAATAACATGCCATTCCTTTTAGGACTACAGTTCTTTCCCAGAAAGAACCATTCAGTTTCAGTTCTGCTGTCTTACTGCAGCATAAGTAAGAGCAGCATAATTATGAAAGTATAAAAGGGGCATAATGAGAAAATGGAAGCCATCCTTTTCTTTGAAGTGTGAAGTAAAGATGAGCAGATTAATCGCAGGAGAGGTTTGGGAACCAAAGCAGTGCCCATCCAGCCACCCAATTAGATATTAGTAACTTTTTGGAGAACAGTTTAACATTAAAATATGCAAATTAACAAAGCAATTCTTCGTTTTTATTTTTTATTTTTTATTTAAGTACACACACATAGTACAAATCTCGTCTTTTTCGTCTAGCATATTCACTTTGAAACCATCTGCTTGAAAGTTCATTATGTTTTTGTTTTGCTATGTCTGATTTTGTTTTTGTTTTGCTATGTCTGATTTTGTTTTTGTTTTGCTATGTCTGATTTTGTTTTCGTTTTGCTATGTCTGATTTTGTTTTCGTTTTGCTATGACTGATTTTGTTTTCGTTTTGCTATGTCTGATTTTGTTTTCGTTTTGTCATATTTGATTGGATTTTTTTTTGGTGTTACTCTATTGTTGTTTTTATTCTTTGTGCGGTGACCTCGAGTGTCCTGAAAGGCACCTTTAAATAAAACATAGCATAGGTAATGTTTTGTCTGTGGTTCCCCGTGTTGCCTGTGCTGCCACCAGTGTCTGTGTCCTCCCTGTTTCCTCATTTGTACTCATCTACACCATGTATCACCCAATACACAATCAGGACTCTACACATGGATCCTGCTGACACTATCATTATTATCGTTATAATAATTTAATTTATTTATAACACAAACACAGCTCTGTAGAATTCACTTTTCATCATTATTGTTTACTCATTTTCTATTCTATTCTATTCTATTCTATTCTATTGAGAGGTTTAAATACATTTTTTTTTTAAAAACATTTGTATAAATATTAAATGTAATGCATTAAATATAATGTTTTCTTAGTAAAATATATAATTGGGCTATATATTTACTAATTGCCTGAATAATTGAAATGAAGGTCATACAGGTGAAGAAAAGGTAACACAAAGGACATGACCTACTCTGAGTAGGGACTTTGAAACAAAAACTTTAATAAACACAGCATCGATTACTGTTAAATCTTTCTTTAAGGAATGGATAAATCCTTAACTAGAAACAGAGGACCTATGCTGTCTTTCATTGGAAAAGGGATTTTACTCTGTTCAAGTGATTCTGGGAGGATGGGGTGCAGGAAAGACACTGGAAGGTCTTAGGGGACATTTTCCCACAGTGCTTGGACTCTGCAAAGCCATGGAGCCACATTCACTGAGGGCTTTGGTCACGGATCAAAGAGGATTCTGTGACTTCACCTTTCACATCCATTCCTCAGTATTGTGGAAGTAAAGCTCAGGAAATAACTTCCAAAGTGAACCTTTGGGTCAGTTGAAAACTCTACTTGATGTACTCCTATTCATTATGCTAACAGCCAATGTATTTAAGACCATCCTAAATTAAAATAAACATTTATCAGTGTCATAGAACCTGCTCCTGGTGAGATGTACTGTACATGCCCTTTCACTGCCTGTTTCTGTCATGCTTGCGCCGCCGTCACTGCCTGTTTCCGTCATGCTTGCGCCGCCGTCACTGCCTGTTTCCGTCTTGCTTGCGCCGCCGTCACTGCCTGTTTCCGTAATGCTTGCGCCGCCGTCACTGCCTGTTTCCGTCATGCTTGCGCCGCCGTCACTGCCTGTTTCCGTCATGCTTGCGCCGCCGTCACTGCCTGTTTCCAGATTTTTTATTTACACAGACAAGCATTTGTAATCCAAGGTAAGTGTCTCTTAAAAGATGGCCTCTGCATTAGCCCTACCCCAGGGCCTCATGTAAAACTGAGCAAATGTCAACAGTGCACAGATGTAGGACAAACACTGGTGCACCTACGAGTTCTATTGGGAGACTAAGAAATCAAGACAAGGACACTGGGTCATTGTTTGTTTAATGCAACACTGACAGGGTGCTCCACTGCTCATTCTGTAAGCTGGTTATGTAAACATGCATATTATAGTTTCTTTTGGAAATTGCTCAGAAGTTTCAGTATCTAAAGCCTACAGCTAACAAAGAATAATATTCTGTATGTACTTCTTTGCAAAAGTATCTAAACCCTTGACTAATTCACCCACTCTACTGATTTAACATTGACATTTAGTTCTCTGTGACTTTTTTATTTTATCTCAATGCACTGATACTCCATCCATCCATCCATTTTCTGTAACTGCTTGTTCTATGCAGGGTCTTGGGGGGTCTGGAACAGCCTAGGAAGGGGTTCCAACCCATCACAGGGCTCACTCATACACAATTAACTCACACAAGCACACCTATGTGCAATTGGTTGCCTCCAATTAACTTCAGCCTGTTTTTGAACTGGGGGGGGAGAGAACTGGAGTATCCAGAGGAAACTTCATGATGACATGGGAAGAACATGCAAAGTCCACACACATGGAACCCTGGCAGATTGACTTGAACCCTGGTCATAGAGGTATGACACAATAGCCCCACCATGCCACCCCCTGTTATTTCACCTACTGGGTCGTGGGGGGTCCGGAGCCTATCCCAGAAGCAACGGGCACAACACAGGATGGGGGGCCAGCCCATCACAGGGCACACTCACACACCATCCACTCACACATGCACACCTACAGGCAATTTAGCAAGTTCAATTAGCCTCAGCATGTTTTTGGACTGTGGGGGGAAACCGGAGTACCCAGAGGAAACCACACGACGACATGGGGAGAACATGCAAACTCCACACACATGTGACCCAGGCGGAGACTCGAACCCGGGTCCCAGAGGTGGGAGGCAACAGTCCTAACCACTGCACCACCATGCTGCCCGCTCAGGTTAACTAGAGTCACCAAATTGCCCATAAGTATGAGTGTGTATGAATGTGCCTTGTGCTGGGTTGGTGCCCCATCCTGGGTTGTTCCCCACTTATCATCTGTAACCTCCGGAATGGGCTCCGTGACCCTGAACAGAATAAGCGGTTTCACAAAATGGATGGATGTTGGTGGAAATGTATTTTTTCTCTTTTTAATAATTGAGATTAATTATGAATCCAATTTTCTGGCAAGCGCATTAACAAATCTCCAGATAGCATAGTCATAATAACTCAACAGATTTCACTGCAATTATTTTCTATTTTAAATATTTCATATAGCATCGATACAAAATTACCATGTGCATCTGTCTACTATACAGTTCAGTGGAAAAAAAAACAAGTGATGCGTTTGGCACAAGTTTATTTATATTTGGAAACAAGCTGTAAGAACAATGCAAGTTTCTTGGTAGTCAGACAAAGAGCAGAATTCAGTGTCTAATGTATGGAAGACCTCGGAGTATAAAAAAGCTAAATGGTTATTATGGAATTACTGTGAATTAAGCCAAGTGACTTTAGGAAAAAAGATGAGGAGAAAATAAATAATGATTAAAGCAATTAAAACAAAGACATTTTTTTGGTTACTACGCCGGACTGCTTAAATTAAGTCCTTGCTGACTGGGGGATGTAAGATAAGATAAACTATCTCTGCTTAATTGGATGGTGATGTTTAATGTACATCCGACTTCACCATACCATCCGTTGGGCGTAACATGTTGCCAGTGAAGTCTCAGTCACATCTAGGGTCCAGGAACAGTAAAGTCAAACTTCGGATTGTTGGAAAAATGACTTTGGGTGGGGGCCACGTTCAGGTCCTGTGACTGGTGAATGGCCTGCGGCTGTCATTATAAAGGACAACAACCTGAAAGCAAGACTGAGTATCGCCACACAGTTCACGTACACTTAGAAATGCTAATATGTGATTCGTATTTATTTTGGAGCCAAACATTAAATGCGTTTGTTCTGCTTCTCTTTATACTCTTACCATCAAGAAGTTTTGTCAGAGTACAAAAGGTGCTCACCTTGCAATTAAAAAATATAATTACCTATAACTTTAAATTTTTACAGGTAAACTTGTTTATTACAATTTCTCCTACAACTTTATCCTGATATTACAAGTGAATTCAGTAAAAAGTCAATAAGGAGTATAGAGATTTACATAACCTGTCATCTTAAGTAGCCCTCGTTCCCCTCATTCAGCACAGCTACAGGGATTCATTTCATCATAAAAAGAAAAAAAGAAAAAAAAACTCAAAACAATTTTCCAGGTTTGTTGTGGATTAGATTGCATTATAGGAAAATTAGTTTTCTTTAACCATCTCATCAGTTATTATGGATCAATGAATCAAGAAATGATCAGAGAAAAAAAGACAGTTGCATTTCATGGAGTCTTGCAGCTGTTTATGGAGACTCGAAACTGGGTCCCAGAGGTGTGAGGCAACAGTGCTAACCACTGCACACCACCATGCCGCCCACTTCCAGATATGTAAGGTACATGTACAATGTGAATGTTTTGTCAGTATGAGTTTTTATGCATAATTCTATGAATGAACTCAATTGAATCATGGACAGCCAGGGACGGATTACGGACCGGGCCAGTGGGGCCGCTGCCCAGGGGCCCTTGGGGTGCAGAGGGCCCGTGGGGCCCCTAGCCCAAAACAATTTGCAATGCTTATCAACAATGTATTTTCGTTTGTCTATTTTAGAGGGCCTACATTCTTTGGTCCTTTGCCTACAAGGGCCCCTGACCCTTTCCCCCCACAGTCCAAAAACATGCTGAGGCTAATTGGAGTTGCTAAATTGCCCATAGGTGTGCATGTGTGAGTGAATGATGTGTGAGTGTGCCCTGCGATGGGCTGGCCCCCCATCCTGGGTTGTTCCCTGCCTTGTGCCCATTGCTTCTGGGATAGGCTCCGGACCGCCCGCAACCCAGTTGGATAAGCGGTTTGGAAAATGGATGGATGGATGGAAGTATTCTTTGATGGCCTTTTATTTCATGACTAAATTGTAATGACAACGTACATAGAAAAATGGTTGACAACAAAAATTACGGTGAAATCTCTGTTCGGTGTGCTCTGACGAGTAAAGACGAGACGAAATTGCTAGTTCTGTTTGGGTAGACAACCTAGATCACAGTATCCATCTCAAAGCATTAGCTGTTATCCTTTTTAACCAATCACGTACATGCTTAAATCTGCAAGTGCATGTACCAGTTCTCACAGTCTCCATGCATCTTTCTCATTGGATGATTTGTTTTTCCCACTTGGTGCATGTCTGTGTTAGTTATTATAACTAACGTTAAGATCACACTTCACAATTTTAGCTCCGATTTTCCGCTCTGTGACAGTTTTGGGTATACTGCCGACAAAACCCCTCAATCTGAGGTAAACCGGCGTGTGATCAGCACTGGAAAATCGGTGCGCGATAGCTAACTGTTTGTAACGCGACCCGACGGAGTTACCAATGTGTCACAGACGCTCGTCAGATACCTAGGGGGGTCCTGGGGTAATCTTTGAGAGAAGTGCGTTTCTGAAAGAGAACCAGGATAAGTAACCTGTATGTAGTAAACAGAAGGAAAGACACATAAGATTAATGCTTTGCCCTAACACTTATATCCCTTTTTTGTCATTTCAGCAATTTTACTGTATTATGTACTTTCTGTTTTTGAGGAAGGATTATTATAAGTTGTGAAGACAGGTTTTGCACATGGTTAACCGGGTGTTTGATAGGTGTTTAGATGCCATAAAAACAAAAAATATTACAGCGTAAAATGACCATACAGTTAAATTTGATGGGTGTTTTAATGCCAAAATAACAAAAATAAAACAGGGAAAGGTGTGTGTTTCTGATGTATGCAGAAAATAAATATGACCTGTGAAGGAAATATGATTGAATTGCACTTTTCTAGCAAGCTTTCGCCATTAATTTTTATATATGAAAGAAGTGCGGTAAGTCAGTCTAAAAAGGTGACTAAAATTAGAAAATTAAACCTGAGTTCCAGTGACTAAATCTTAACTAAAACAAAACAAAAACAAAAGACTAAAACGTGACCTAAATCCAACTGCAATTTTCAGGAAGTGACTAAGACTAAAACTAAATTTTATATACTTGTCCAAACAAACACTGCTTGTGTCCACAGCCCCTCAGTTCTTTGTCACACATGCAAACAATTCTGTGTCATTTGCTGGACACTCAATTCGAACTTCCCGGTCCAGCTCATCCCATGCCAGCTCAGTGGGAGAAAGATCTGGAGACTGGGGAGGCTAAGACATAATTCTCAGACCTTTTGCTTTTCATTGGACTGAATATAATTTTGGCACAATTTTGGGGACTGCTTGGTATGATTATTCTATTGAAGAATGAAATTTTGTCCAGTGATAATTAAACCCATAGCAATGGTGTGATGTTGAAGAGTTCAGTGATAATTTTCAATTTCATGATCCATTTTATCCAAGTCTCCAGATCTTCCTTCCTCTCCCAAAACACCCCCATACTGTCACCGATCCACCTCCATATTTCACTGTAGGAGCAACACATTCTGTGTTTGCCTCCATCCACCGACTGACATGCGCCCCCACATAACTGAAATTTACTTTTGTCCATCCACGAGACCTGCTCCCAGTCCTGAACACTCCAGCGTTTATCTTCTTTAGCCTATAATAACCTCTTTTTCTTGTTAACACCACAAAGCAAAGGTTTTCTGACAGCAACTCGACCATACAGTCCAGCTGCTCTCAGTCTTCACTTGACTATACCGGTTTCCCTCTGTTCACATTAATCTCAGCCCTCAGACCATTACAGTCATCTTCCAATTTCTTTTGCACGTCACTAAGTGTTGATCTTCAGCCTTTGATGCCACTTTGCTTGCCCTAGACTGTTTCCAGTCACTGTTGCTTCATATCAGCATTTTTCTCTGTAAACAGCAGGTCACTCCATGCTTAGAAATGTTTAACTCTCTGGCTATTTGGCAATGAGAGAACCCTTCTTCACTCAAAATCTCAATTCAAGCCCTCCGTTCAACTGTTAACTGTGCCTTCCTAGCCATTACAAGCATAAACATAACAATTTTTTTTAAAAATGTACTTATCAGTTGTGATACAGTACAACAGAATATTGAAACAAGGAGCGGACTGGGTACCACACCTCTCACAAACTGACCTGGGACCTGGGACAAAGCAGACAAGTGGATATCTTTTAATTTATTAATACACAATCAAGAGAGGCAAAGAACAAATCAAGTTCTGATACTAGTAGAAAAAATTGCAACACAAAGTGAATGTCAGTGCATTAAAAACAGACCTGATATGTTTTCTTCAAAATGAATAGTTTTAGCCTTTGTGGCTAAATAATATGTTACTACAATCCATAAAATATTGAAAACTAGTCATGTACATTTCTATTAAGTCTTTATGTCTTTTCTAATGTCTAGTGTCTTTAATGTAATTCTCTTTTATTTAAATGTGCTCCTCAGGCTTTATAAAGCACTTTGAATTGCCTTGTGTCTGAATTCTGCTATATAAATAAACTTGTCTTGCCTTAATAATTTCCCATAATAAAAGTTTGACAAAACAGTGCATTGATATTTTTTTTTTAATCTGAGGGTGGGCCCAAACTTCTGGTCTGTAGTGTATCTTAAAATGTGATGTATGCTGTGTGCGTAAGTATCCATTACTGTATTACATTCGTCTTCTTGTTCTTAAGCCACCCATGTTACTGTTACTTTAGCCGTGTGTTTAACTAGAATTTCTAGAATTTCACTAGACTAGAATTCCTTTATCGTAATTTGTTACGAGCTCCAGTCTAGGGTTGGAGCCCGACAGAAAGGAAAGGGAAAGGAGAGAATGAGACAACCAGAGAACGGGAAAAGGGAACACAAGTAAACAAAGGGATGTTTTTTCTATTTTAATATTTTATTCACACCACACGGACACTACACAAATCACCTGGTGCAACGAAACAAAGTGCAAACAAAACAACAATCCTAAAACCTGACTCCCTAACGAAACGAACAATGAACCAACACGCTTTGCAAGAACAAAAATGGCAGCCACTCCATATAGTACGTACCAATTCACACACACACGCAACAAACATACAGTCTGAAAATACAGTGTCTGAGGGGGCAAGCAAAAGAGTAGTCAGTAGTCAGGCGGGAGATCGCAAACCAGAAATGCAATTAAACCAAAGAAAAAGTACAAAGAGGGGCAAACTGAAGATCAGATATTGTTTATAACCGAAACTGTCATACAGAATAAGTCAAAAGCAATAAAGCAAATGAAAAGGAATGTGCAGACTCTCGAGGTTTCTCATTGTTGGCGTTTCAGGTCGAGGAACTGGAAGTGACAAATGGTGCATCGGGCAAGTCGTGGGCGGGGTCTGGTCGGTGAGGCGGAGCAAAGGGCGGAGCTGAAGAGACAGCCGGCGAGTGAAAACCTGAGGGCGGAATCAAGGTCACCCGCAGCCACAGCCACAGGAAATCCTTACGGCACATAACACATTGTATATGGAGCAAGTACAGTACCATCAAATTTCAGTCTTTCTGTACATCATATTTCTTCACGTAGAAGACGTACATATACAAAGGTGAGAGCAAAGCTTGGGGTTAGAATACAGGATCAGGCATATATCTGACACCCCTGGAGAAGCTGGGGTTAAGGTCCATACTTAAGTGCCCTTTGGTGATATGACTACTCTGTCAACTAGGATGTGGTTTAGGATTCTGCTTTTCCATATACTTCTGAAAACTATTCAAATGTGATCAATGTAGTCATTTAAAATTTTTATTTGTCCTCCATCAAAGCAGTATTTTAATGCTGTTAACTGCCGAATATCTAACTTCAGGAGAACACTCTTGGTTTCCATATATACTGTATACACAGTAGCACAGCTACACTGGCTGTTGACACTATAATGGTTTTCTGGTGACTAAAATGTTCCACAGAAATGTTGGCCGGGCTGGGATCCTGGAAGCCAGCACGCTTGCTGGAAGGATCCTAGCATTCCAAACTTAGGCCGCAGTCACCTGGCTGTCCTGGAGCTCTGTAAATCCATGTCAGGCCAAATCCATGGCCAGGGATCGACATGGCGCTCCAGGTTGTAAAAGTGCCACTACAGTGGAAATACTGGAGTGGGGAATGAGGTGGGCATAACTAGGGCAGCAGGATTGTGGATTTTCATTCCTGGTTATGTGAAGGTATTTTTCTATACAGTTATCTGTTTGTATGTCGGTCTGTTTGTCTGTCTGTCTGTCTATCATCTAATAACTGTAGATTCCTCCAATTTCATTCAAAGCACAAGTGAGTGAAATCTAAAACTAGCTCAGTACGGTTTATGAAACTAGTGTATCCATGTCAGTACCAAAGAATTTTTGATTCCCACTAAGAAACATTACATTTGCCTTCAGTAGTGGTGCTTGTGATTACAGCAGAACCATGTACAATAAAATTTTACATCCTTTTTATAATAGTGACAGGAACCGGCAGTAGATGGGTAATTTCCTGGAGTGACACATACAGGATTCCACATTGATATTGATCACATTGTGGGCTGTGTGCTGTTCATACAGAGTCACTTTGCACATCTACAGTATTTTAACCAGTAACGTTGCTGGAACTGAAACATGCCATGGATCCTGGGCATTGCATTTAATATGCTCCTACAATGAAAGGAACAACTGTAGTCCACAAACCCTCCATGAATGATGTTAAGTGTTTTTATTGGAGTTTCCACTCGAAATGATTCTGTACACATCATTTTTCATGTGCCCAGTTCTGACAAAAGGCACAGTAAAGGTTCAAATATGTCATAAACCACCTACAGACTCATTTCCAAGCGCTGAGGCAGCAGATGAGATGGCCATTACTCTCCAGTTGTTTCGCTCATTTTACACAACATGCGTAGTAGGTTAGCTTTTCACTGGAGGCTAATGAAAGTCAATACTAGCTTTTCCCCACTCGCTACAGCTGTAACAGCAGCACTCAGGAAAGAAGGATCCAGATGATGAGCAAAGAGGTTTTAATGACAAAAGGCAGGAATCCTGGTTGTGTCCAATAGCAAGTGTCAAAAACGCAGGGGTGCAGGTTATGGCAGTCATAGACACTGGGAATGCGGAACACATACTTACAGGGCTGAAAACTGGAAGGGGAACACAAGCAACACCACAGAGGGGGGTAAATAATCACTGTGGGAGAACCAGGGAGAGTAAACAGTCAGCTGCTTCTTATCTAAAGCCTCAGAATGAATTAGCACTCCGAGAATCTAACTCTTGAAGTCACATCACAGTCTTTGTTGCAGGCTTTGCAGATAAGAGAGTAGTCTCTTACGGACATCAAAGTGGCACCTCTGTGACTCATTTAACAAACACAAAAAATAAACAACCAAGGCCAAATCTGTTGAAAGACGTATGTTGGTTTTAAAGTCCCTGAAACAAGGGTAACGTTAAAATCCATGTCTATCACAGCAATAAGATATGTATCTTGCAAAGTTTGGTAAATGTAATTCAAAATATTGCTTATTTAATAATTTGCAGTAGTCTGCATGATAATTTATGGCATTATATGGTTTGCAGTCTCTTTGATTTGGTTTAACATTCGTCATAATTCTCAAAGATCAGATGCTCTTAATCCTTTAAACAGGATCCTTTGGCGCTAAGGCCTGCGATTCATCTAAGGATGAAGAAGTTTCATTAACATCAGTTGCATATTGTGATAAAAACGTGTAAAGAGCATTTCATTGTAAGTAATATATAATAAGTAATAACTTGAAGAACACAAAGAAAAATAAGATTTATTACAACTTTTTTTTTTTATATATAAATTAAACAGAAATATCCCCCCTCATGGTTATTCTTCTTAATGCAAATTAAATCGTAAAAAAAGTCCTTCCATACAGACATTTTTTGAGGGCTATAGTCAAAAATAAATTATACGACTCTAACACTGGATTAAACTAAATACTTATTGAGTGTCTAATCCTTTTACAGGGCAAACAAGCTGATTACAGTTGTCCGAACGCTTATTGCTGTGTGACATTTCCTCATAGCTCTGGCACCCATCCAACCACATCAACAACAGTAGCCACACAGTCAAAGTCTTGTAGCAGCCCACAGAACTTACCTCACTGTGCTTCAGCTCACAGTAAATCACGAGGAGCGCGGAGCGCCGGAGCCAGCAGGGGCTGCAGGGTGGTCACCGCGTTAAACATGAAGCGCTTCAGTTTGCCAGCACGTAAAATAGGCCGGGGAAATTCCCGTCGAGGCACTCCCTTCTCGGTGTCTACTCTCAAGCTACTGGCCAGGCGAGGAATACAGCACAATCTGATGTATATCTTACCCTTTATATCTAAAAGTAGCTAATTTCTTATCATCATGCATGTTATTTCATAATAATCTTTATTCATAAGTGCTTGTTTGAAAAAAAAAAATCAAGTTTTTTATAATTGTTTTAGGCTTAGAGTACTGTAGAGATGTTCTCTCAGGGGTGTAGGAACCGGGAGGGGGGGCGACGTTCCCCTGACAATATTTAATTTGGTTTCATTCATCCCCCCAATTAAATGACCATTGTATTTAAATTATTAAGCTGTACCCCCACCCTCCCATGAAACTTTCTCCCACGCCATTGACACTGAACAATAACACTGAACTCCAGGAGTGTTGTTCTAACTGGAAGCTGTAGCTTCTATGTGTCACTGCCGCCCCTGTGGTACCACCATCCTTATCTTGGGCTTGGAGACGTCCCTGCTGCAGGGCTGTTTCTCCTCTGCTACTGAAAGTTGCAGGTAGATTTTCTTAAACTCTTCCAACCCCGGAGTGAAAGGCATGCAGGAAACACCTGAGCGGAACAAAACACACACACAGCATCAATTCAGACGAAACAAGCAAGCATACAGTGAGAGTCAAATGTTTGGACACACCTACCCACAGAAAGGTTTATTGTACTATTCTCTACATTTTCAAATAATTATAAAGATGTCAAAACTATAAAATAACATATATGGAATTATGCCCCGAGGTAGGCAGCAGCTCTGTGTGTTGGGACTCAGAAGGTTCCCGGTTCTAATCCCTGGGTCGGGACCGCAATCCCAACGTTGGACCCTGGGCAGTGGTAGCTTAATGGTTTGGGTTTGGGTTTGAATGAAAGATTGCTGATTCAAATTCCCAACAAGTGAGATACCCTGTGCAGGGTACTGGCCCCTAGCACTGCTCCCCAGGCACTGAATTAGCTGTTCCCTGCATGTCATGATGTCACATTTGGGTTAAATGCAGAAGATGCAGTTTGTTGTTGTGCACTGTTTGCTGTGGTGTGTCAACAATGACTAATCACTTCACCTTTGAGCAAGGCCCTTAACCCCAGCTGCTCCAGGGACTGGCTGGGCGTACTTTCTTCTCTATGCCAGTTTCATAAGGTGGCCGCCTCGGATGCTTTTCCAAGCTTTCCTGAAGGAGTTCCTACTTCCATACTGTCTTACATACATATACAGTACAATCCCATTATAACAGACTTTAAGGGATCTGGCAAAACAGTCCGTTATATCCATAGTTGCTGTATGCCCAGAACACAACTGCAGGACACCATTTACTCGTGTCACACCCCAGCAGACACACTTGTGGTATAGATTATTATATTGTAGTAATCCAACTTTACCTGACTGTTGGAAGTATATATGGCCTATAAGTGATTATACATGTACGGTACAGTAGAAACCTTGACCTCATTTCTTACTGCATCCCTCCAGCTGCGAGTGTCGTTTGCTAATGCATGATGGTTGATGGTGATGGACAGCCACACAGACCAATCAGTGTTGCCTGCTGTTACGCCATGCCTATTTATAGAACGTGTCTATTAATAATCCCGACTACGTATCTGCACTGTATATCACTACCACACCACGCACCTTATAGGCGGAGTCTTCATGTCTGTTATAGCTGAACAATACTACAGCTAAAAGCAGCCCAGGGGACCAAATTGTTTGTCCGTTATAAGCGAAATTCCGTTATATGGGAGTCCGCTATATCCGATGCTTTTTCTGCATGTTCGTAAAGGTGCACAGCTGGGACCAGCGGGCCTCGTCCCTTATAGACAATATTCTGTTATAAGCAAGTACACTATAACAGGATTACAGCTCCATAACACCAATTTTTTTTCTGCATGCCAATTTCGCCTAGTATGACTTCTGGCCACTGCTCCCACCACGCAGCAGCGTAGCGTGCGTACTCCCGGCATCCTAGTACTTTGTACTTGCGTATACCCTTAAAATGATGCTAAATAACAAATTACGAACATTTCAAATTACGAACGGCCGTTCGGAGCGTATCTCATTCGTAAGTAGCGGAGCGTCTATATATTGTACTCTCATACTTCCCATTCCCATGCTCCTGTCTCCAAATCCCCCTGTTCTTCTTTCCATCTGATCTGCCTGTCCCTGATCATTCCTATCCAGTGGCTAGTGTACATAATTGGGCTGGATAGCAGAATCCGCACTATTACATAATTTCCTCACAAATATGCATTAAAAAAGTGAACATTTTAAGATGTATTTATTAGTTAAAGGCAGCATGATAGGTGGCGACGTAGCCTTCATGGCTGTAACCTAGACACCAGGCCAGCTACTGTATGTGGAGCATCCTGCCCATGTTTGTGTAGATTACCTCTGGGGCCCCCACCTGCCGGAGGAGCCATAAGGTTCCGGTGCATTGTGGATCGGCCGGTGGAAGGCAGAGTTCTTGACGGACCAATCACTCACTACTGAAACTAGATTTAGGGACTTGAAATGTTACTTTTCTGCAGGGATGCATGAGCTAGTGTGGGAGATAAGGCCATACTGTCTAGATATAGTTGGGCTTATTTCAACAGATATCACTGGCTCTGGAACCAAACTGCTGGAGAGGGGCTGGACTCTGGAGTTGCCCTGGCTGAAAGGCGCTGGGCAGATGTGGGTTTACTTTTAGCCCCCCAGTTTGGCACCAGTGCATTGGAACTGGCTCTGGAGAACGAGAGGGTCATCTCCCTTCAACTTCAAGTTGGGGGATGGGCATTGATTGTTGTCTGTGCTTATTTGGAATTGGGTGATCAGTGGTCATTGTTGACACACCACAGCACAACAATGAAATGTGTCCTCTGCATTTAACCCATATGTGACATCATGACATAGCAGGGGGCAGCTAATTCAGCACCCGGGGAGCAGTGCTTGGGGGCGGTACCTTGCTCAGGGTACCTCAGTGGTGCCTTGCTGGTAGAGGATTTAAACCAGCAAACTTTCATTTAGAAGTGTGGTTCCCTAGCCATTATGCAACCACTGCCCACAAAAAAAATGTCTGCGCAGAGGATTATGGGAGTCAATGCAGTCCCACCTTTCCTTCCCACTGCGACTCACAGTAGGAAGGTAACAAGGACAACATGGTCACATGACCCTCATTCACTATGCTCTAAAGATCAGTCAGACAAAGCATATATGTAATACTCGTATTGAAAGACCTCGCTTGTTTATCAAGTTCAAATTTATTAAAAAATTTTGCTCATCTTGCAAAACACTCACAAACCAAGTTACTCGCAATCCAAGGTTTGACTGAACATGGTTAACATATGATCAATATGATTAACATAACAAATCTGTACTAACGCATACCATATTGCATATGGCCTACTGCGACTACTTTATAACTACAGCTCTTTGTGCACCAGTTGGGGCGGCTTCAAATCCCTTCCTGTAGGCGGTTTCTCCACCCTCACTTTGCTCTCCATCTCTCCAAGGTCTGATCTCTCTTCAGCGTCTGCGGAACTAACCGCAGGCAGCTATCATGAGACACACAGTATTCAAAACAAACTCTTCTTGCCTGAGGCCTAAAACATAACAGACCCAATATGCCTCCCCTCCCAGGCCTACCAATGTCAAATTTCGTTTCCACAACAGTAAAGTCCATCCAAAACTTTAACTGACATGTTCAGTCAATGATTATAACTCTATTGGTGTTAGCAGAATCAGTCTGTAAGTGTCCTAGTAGAACATTTGAACAGACAGACCATACCTTTGACTTGTTTGGTGCTGATGCCTGGCCTTCAGATTATAGCGCCCCCTGAAGGGAAGGCTGTGTCTGGCAGGGCACAAGGCTGATATAGGCCCTATTCTGAAATTTCCATATAAGAGGACAGTGAATTTTATAAGAATCCTGCTTGTTAAATTTCAGCTAAAACTGACAGAACACTTGACTTTTTATATTCATATCGGCATTCATGCCGTATCACTCAAATCATCTTAGCTGTGGGTATGCGTATAAAATAAATAAATAAATACAGTACTGTGCAAAAGTCTTAGGCAGCCAAAAAATATATATATGTTTAAATAACTGTTATGTTGGTCTAAAACTATGCTGTTACGCCTAGAAAAGTGTGTCAGCTTAGTCCTTTCAAAACCTCTGCTAAAATAACCCTATTATTTCCAGCAACCATGCAATACACCCGTGCATTTTTTGACCAGACCACTAGTCCACCTCATATCTATTCAATATCTCGTTGACTTTTTTAACTAATTAAGATAATAAATTAAGCGAGCTGGTGGTGAAATTTAATAAATACATAGAATGGTTCGGGTGCCACTGAGAAGTATGGGAACTGAAGTGGTGTTCATCTAGCTATTCAAGTAGATATCAGTAACTTTTTGGAGAACAGAAGATATTTTTACTTGTTTTTATTGTGTTACTCGTAATTTTCATATATTCATATGTTAAATTGTATTTTTTGTTCTAAGAAAATGTGCGCTTACTACCCAGAAAAATTGCATTAAACATTTCTTTTGAGTGCCTAAAACTTTCGCGCAGTACTGTGGCTCAGTGGGCTAAGCCTGTGTGCCTGTAATCACAAGGTCACCGGTTCAAACCCAGCCTCAGCACACCTGCAGGTCCTTAAACAAGACCCTTAACCCCCAACTCCCTGGGCACCCCCACAGGTGACTGCCCTTTGCAGACAGTTTGCTCTACAAAGAGCAAATTGAGGGAGATATAATAAAGAATTTACCCACAAGGACAATAAAGGATTGATTATTATTATACAGCACTATTACAGAGATCGCAAAAGGTTTTCTTATATCCAACAACACAGAAATTGAATAAAAACCAATGATATGTTCAGCTCTGGTTAAAAATACTCCTACAATGCCGTATGAAGGGAAATAGGTACAGACACTACAGAAACGCATAACTATGAAGTGTGTGAACATAATGACTTTTAATTAAGTCTGAGATTTCCATTGTTAGCCGTCCATTAAAGTAAATACTGTCAGTAACAAAGAGAAATAACAAAAAACATAAAAACTGATCAATTGACAAAGCAGTGCACCAGAAAATAAAGCAGACAAGGATATTCTCCTGGAGCAGTGCAAACTGGCTAAACAAACTTTTGACAAATATGACACCACCTAATGTACTAAAATGCGCAGCAAACGTTATGTTCAGATATTATGTTATGAAAGCCTGAGTCTATATAATGACAATAGGACACAAAACAAAATGACATAAAAAAAAATTTCACAGTATTTTATGATATCTTTAGTGTTCATGTATGCGTGTGATGGACTGTCAACCTCTCTGCCTTTATACATATTATACAATTACAAACACAGGAATCCCAGCTGGATAAGCAGTTAGCAGTGGAGGATGATCATGAGGACAGCTGGGCTAGCAAAGCATTCTGAAAACATAGCCCCCTCCCCCCAAATAAATAAATAAATGAATGAATAACGTAAATAAAGTGTCTTAAAAGCTACAGCAGCACATCCACGATATATAAAGGAATTGACTTAATGTGGGCTAGAATAAATGGCAAAATGAAAGTGATAGTGGAGGATCAGCGAAGTTTAAAGACCTGTGTGATAATATATATATTACAAAGGATATTATATTGAATTAAAAATGCAAGGATTTGTAATAACAAATGCACACACTGCTGTGTGACGCTCATGAAAACATTGTCTGACTTGAGCAGTTCATCAGTTCAATGTACAGTACAGGACCACATGTAGTTACTTTTATAATTACTGGATAAATAATAATACTTTATTATTATTATGTACTGTATTATTATTTTTCCAACTTACCTACAAATTAGACTTAGTCAGGCAACAGATCTCGCTTATAACCTGGGGACAGCCTGTGCTTCCCGGGACAAGGTCCAGCCTCTGAAGTCATACTGGAAGAGCAACTTTGATAGCTGCATATTTATGCAGAAAGCACAAGAGGCATGAAATGTAAAAGCCCTAATATATGTGCAGCAGTGTGGAAAGCTCTGCTATCGGTTATGCGTCTAACAGAAGCATTGCGGCTTCTTTTTTGGTGCCAGCCATGAGTGGTGGAGACGTATAGTCTGGGCATCGGTATTACTAATGTCACATCACATCAGTGCAAGGTGGGCTGGAACCCCAGCATGTGGGCCAACCTCGCTTTTCCCGTAATAACCTTGTAGAGGCCCACTTCAAAATTCTGTATTTGCAGAAAGGCCCATTTTAGCACATTTCCTAATCTATCATGTCAATCACAACTATTACTATAATGTATACTTTTAGACAGATTACTTCTTATTGAAGCGGATTGGATTCTAAGAGCAGTACTTGCAGTACCCATAATCATAAGCACATGTTGGGAATCACATGCCATTCATGATTATATCCATGTTATTGCTGTTTAATTTCAAGGGCATTTAAGCCCTTGTGAAAAGTAGTGGAGTTGCCATTCATCCACTCACAGAGCAAAATACTACCTGATTTTTCCCTAGTAAAACAATCCAAATCTCGCTATTTTTCTTCAGAACACAAGTGGAGGCACTTACATACAGCTGAAGGTTAACATGGTATCCTCACAGTTCAGGTCTTATCCACCCTGACTGGCAAAGGGTAAAAAACAACATTTTCTAAGAAAGAAGAGGAGAAAAACAGATCAGAACATGGAAGGTCAGGGAGAAGGATGACTGTATTAGTGCAGCCCAAAGCTTTATCTAAAACTGCAATAAGGGAACAAATGGAAGAGTAAGTTGTATGACACAGTAATGCATTTATATACTCATGCAGATGAATGCATTATTAGTGAAGGGATAGTGCCACAGTAAATTCGGAGAGAAGATACACATGATTTGTAATTGTATTGTGAGGGAGCAATTAAATGGACGAACAGGTGAGTGAGAGAGTGATAATACGACTCAGAACGCTGAATGCAGATTTTCATAGCAGTACTCCTTGATTCTTGGCTAAAATTGCACCGCCAGTTTTTGCTGCAGCGATTTAGGGAAAATGTAGAAACCTTGTTCAGACTTTGCACTGTGCTTCCAAAGTCAAAGGCCCCAGATATCCTCCTGAACTGGTAAACTTTGCCTTCCATACTGATCCATGACTAATGTGCTTCCATAAACTTGCCTGATGCTGGGTTCTTGGATTACGTCTTGCCCCTTAGTCTGCGCAAAGCAGTTCCTCTGTGATGATTTGGTCACTTAGTCACTGTCATGCATGAGAAAACTACAGCTTTGTTTTACGTACCGATTTATAGGGTGGCAGAGATGCTCATTGGGTAGCACATCCAGGTTTAGTGCTTCAAATTTTGCCATTGTTCCCTGTGTATGTAGAGATTGCAAAGTTTACAGTCTGGTTATTTGGTATTTTAGTGTATGATTGAGCTTATTTTTATATTATATGTTATATATGATTTATATTTATGTTCAGTGATGGATGGGTATGCCACCCATAGTATATTCCTACCCTTTGTGTTGCTGATCCAGGTCTCAGTAACTTTGACCAGGACATACAGTTTGGAGATAGATGAACGCCATTAAAACCCAACTAGAGTTAACTGCTAAAATTTTAATAGCTATATGGATACAATAAAAGTATATTTATGTATCAAAGGGGGGAAGGTTTGGTTTCACAATTGGTAGGGACCAAATAAGGCCCTAAAGCCCCCGCCCCCCCTACACATAACCGCGACATTCTTGGAGACATTGCTGGAAGGTGACACTAGCTCACATGAGACAGCAAATGTGATGCATTGAGCGGCCTGATGAAGCAGAGCTGAGATGGGAGGCAGATGTTTTACAGGTCCGCCTACAGGAAAGTCAAGGCCTGACTTACAGTCCATCATTTAAGCCTGACAATGAAGCTCATCTCTATTTATCACCAAACATTATATAACTTTATTCACTCATGATTTACATTTACAGTGGTTGCCTGCGGTTTGCGAACACAATCCATTCCAAGAAAAAGGTCGTGAACCAATTTGTATGTGAACCAGGGCAATTTTTCCTATAAGAAGGCATTGAAATTCGATTAATTTGTTCACATCCCTACCAAATAATTATTTTTGTTAATTAATTTTCTGTTTTTTATAGTAAAAAGCCATGAGGAGACATGGAGACTTGCTTGATGGGGAAATCACACTCTTTATTAACAGTCATTAACCCTTGTATTGTTATTAATGTTAATGCTTATGGTTGCGTTTCCCTATTGTCGCACGTGTGTTTTTCTGTGTCTTGTGTACACCCCAGTCCGATCCTCATGCGTGTGTTAATCTTCCACCATAGGTGCATCTTGCAGTTTGCCGTCTGACAACCTTGTGTTTCCGGTCTATTTGGGTTCGTTGCTCATTGGTTGCCTGTGTTGATCCTTCTACTTACAATTACATGTGGGACGTGCTGGGACATGTGCCCCGCCGGTGCTACACTAGTATATAAAAGGAATCTGGTCGAGGAATCTGTTCGGCAACCAAATTTTGTACGTGAACCAACACATTTTTCACAAAATTTTTGATCGTGAACCAAATTGTTTGCAGGCTTTCGTGAACTGCAGGCACCACTATAATTATTAAAAACGTATCTGTCTGCATTTCAATGCATTATGAAGAATCCTCCTTCATTTGGTAATCCACACTTCTCTGGGGAAATGTGTGGATCTGTCTGTTAGGATTGTTAGGAGTCCATGGTAGCAAGGTTGTTATGGTTCATAGAGTGATTTCACTTTTAGGCTCTTGAGCAAGGCCCTTTAGTATTGTTTTAAAAATGAGACTGGCAATAACCTAAAGTCAGGCTTCCTTGTCATATGTTACTGCTCTGGGACCTGAAACTCACTCAGTGCTCATGCAATCCAACGAAGAGCAGAGTCCACCGAAATTTTCTCAAAAGAGTTTTGGAAATTTGCTCTGGATAAAAGTGCCGCCTCAACAATCAAATGTTAAAGTCTTCATATCAGATCATGGACCAAAGTACTCACTAAATATATAGCCTTAAGTTTCTCTCTTATTTGCTTCCTTCTGTAATGCACACTCCTATCTTAGTTGGGGTGATGTGAGGGGTGGGGGAGGGGTGGGGGGGGGCTTACTCCCTACTCCTGTGACCAGTGGCTGATTAAAGTGTCCAGGGGCCCCTAGGCTGCACTTTCCATAGCCCCCCAAATGTCCCCACTCCCCAAAACAATGCAATAACTATATAACTATAAAATATCAGTAACTATAAAGTACTTTCTACAGTCACAGAGAATGTGATGCCTTATTAGACGAGAGCGATCAGATCAGAGGAACAACAAACCGGCAAGCTTACACTTTCCCATCAGTCGTATGCAGGAAACAGAAAGAGCGTAACAGAGACCTCACTGAATAAAGGCATCACAATAGCAGTAACCATAAACATGACATTCTGATCCAGCGTGTGTCAACACAATGTGCACCCAGGCCACATTTACCATAGACTGCATAAACCACAGATAAACCTCCATAAACCTCCGTACAGAGAGGGCAAATTCCAAAAGAATACAGAACTTCTTACTATAAGAATGTCTTCCTCCTGGCTTTCCTGGTAGAAAACTCGTTGATTAGGCTCATAATATCCATTTTACACAGGAAACAGACTATGCATACCAGAAAATAGACAACAGTATAAAAAGAATGCCAAAAAAGAGAGAAATTTAGAATTGGTTTCCCCGTTCAGTTTTAACCAATCACCAGCTCACAAACAAGTAAATGACTAATGGAGTATCACCTCTACAAAATAAGAATTAAAAAAGATATGGCCAATAGGGGCCCCCTGGTCATTGTGGGGCCCCTAGGCTGCAGCCTAGGGAAGCCTGTACATTAATCTGCGCCTGACCATGACCCTTCCGCTGCACATTCAATCCACATGTACTGTAGCACCGACAGCATGTCATCTCTTCAGTAAGTACGTCAAGCAAACATACTCTTGGCTTAGAGCCAGCAAGGGTCTTGGGAGGAATAGAGTAAGTAATTACAAGTCCATCATCACCTGGGAACACATGTTCTGTGCCTGTACTGTGAATCCTGAAGGGAAACTGCAGCTCAAATTTTACCCATAAAGCACTTAATATGATTCCCATCAGCAAAAAACACTTCCTTTATTGTCACATACACATTTGTTTACCAAACTGAACCATTCAAACCTGTGTGGCAATTCCATGTCTTTCATCAAAGTCAGCTGTAACAATCCAACTAACAATCTGAAGTACAGCAGAAACATCACCACAAAGCTAGTATGTAAGAGCACTAAGTGTTATACACTAAGAGTACCAGTAGAAGTACTGGAGCCTTTCAGTTTGAAAGTGGTTTGTAAAATGTGAAGAAGCTCGAAGTGCCATCCCTAACATGGATTATCTGCTCATCCTAGACCTGAGGAGCCCTCACACCTCTGCATATACAGTATTAAGCCTTATATTTCTTGCCGGGTACATATCCTAGGTGATAAAGATGTAACGTTGTGAAATTAAGAGAACAAACATGGACTAGATATCATGCATGGTAGACTGTAAGAAGACTGTAAGACTATGTCTCTTTAAATATATGAATCAGACAGAGACAGAAAGATATGTTGTAAATATCTGACCCAGGAAATATCCTGCAGTAGGTTGTTTCTCAGCCAACATTACAAATAAGTAATGCAGAGGTTCAGAACTTCAGCAGCTCATACCCGGAGGAAATGTGAGCCTTGATTATTGAGGGTCAGAGATGCCCCAAGTTAAATATTTTGATTTATAGCAGTTTCTTTCTTGTGTGTATCCCTGACGCGTTTCTGTGAGTGATGAATTCTCTCTCCTCTAATCGACGACACCATTAACTGGTTGTGGTTCATTCTCCTAACAGTTCCCTCATGCTGTTGGTCATGCAGAGAAAAATAACCGCAGTGGTTAAGGGAGAGTCACTGCCTTTTGATGGTTCAAGGCCCCCTGTGGGCTGTAGAAAATAACTTAGATTTATGAATCTATTTCTTATTCTAGGCTCAGTGTTGTCAGGCTCCTCCATGCACGTGAGACAGTGCTGAAGCACAGAAGATGACAAATAGTACCAAATGAAAGGGCAGATCACCATCAGGTAGACCGATGGACATTCTGCTTTGTTGTAATGCCATTGTTCTGAATTAAAAGGCTTGAACCAGATGAACAATTTGTATCTAGTCCATGGATATGAAGTGAATAAAGTAGGGATGTCCTCTAGGGAGAGGTTCAATTGATTATTTCTTTATTATGTCCTAAGCCATTGTGGGCTATGAAGAACGACAAGTCCAGGTCCACGGAAATCACAGAGCTGATAACCAGCTGTTTTGGCCATATAGAATTAATATATGGACTGTTAAAAAAATGCACTGTGGTCTCTTTTTCACACCACAGAGCTCCACAGAAAGAATGATGCATGATATATCCAACGAAGTTGAGAGAAAATTAAAACAAAATGTTGAAACCACACACAATAATGTGATGTCACATGTTATACATTTTGTGTGTTTTTTTTTTGTTGGATGACATTTAGTTACTTATTTCATATAATCTTTTACAGGCTTATTTCTTTTAGCCAAGGGAGTTTTACAGTTTAGTATAGTATTAATTATTTTTTATTTCAACAGTATTTATTTGAAGTGCTTTTTATTTAAACCTTATTGAAATTAGCTACACGTTTAGCTTTCTTTCAGCAGGAAAGTTTCGAACATATAAAACAATTTGAAGTGGGTATGAAGCGTAAGGGTGTGAAGTGAAAATAAACGACCAAAAACCGAGTTTCATGTAAAAATTATTTCATTAAAGTAGTCAATGAGTTTTCATATAAACAAAAGTACAAAAATTTGAATCATTGTGACTACAGTTCATTTGGAAAGGAAGTGAGCTTGAATATTACCATATTAACAGTGCTTGAAGGGTGGGAAACAGGGGGCAGCACTCATCTCCTAATTCACTGGTACTGGTACTCCCTATGTTATTCAGTACCGGATACTGGTACTCCAAGTATTTCCAAGACTTACAGATGGAAGAAGACTAGAGGGAAATGCTATAATTGTCATTTTTGGAGCATGGGACACCGTGGAAGGATACTACATGGGACACAGTGGAAGGATACTACATGGGACACAGTGCATTCTTGGGCAAACACAAGGCCCAAACCCACAACTGCAAAATATTAAGCTTTTAATGGTCTCAACAGCAAATAACCAGAAGATATTTTAGAAATTTTTTGAACATCCAGACATATATTAGATTGAATTTTATATCAAACATATAAATATTTCCATGATTTTATCTTCATGTACAAGAAGACTTTTCCCCCGGCAGTTCACTGCACAGTAATGAGCAAACGGAGACACAGGTCTGGGGAGTGCATTTTTGTTTTAGTCCTTGCTAATTATCTAATCAATGATTTGTTGTCAAGACCATTAAAGGCTTAATATTTAGCTCTTCTGGCTTTGGCCCATTTTGCTAAGAAGTGCAGCTAATGCAGGTTGGGTCAGGTCAGGTCAGGTTGGGGAGCACACGCTGATGTAAGGTGTTGCTGCACCCACCACACAATGAAACTCCTCGGGATCCTGGCCGGTGACCCCCCCCAGGCAGACACACGGTCCAGTCCCACCCTCCGGAAGTGGCCATCCATCTGCCGTAGCCAGGTGTTACGTGGGCGTCCCCTCGGCCTGGTCCAGCCACTTGGGTCACCAACACTGATGTCCTGATACAGAAATAAGATATTCTGAAGTTGGAGTTTATGTACTTGATAACCCAAACATGCTTCAAACCTCATACTATCATGTGCTCTAACATTTGGCAAAACATTGCAGAATGCTGTGGGATGTGACGTGAGGCAGGTGGGCATTCATGATGCTTCTCGAGCTGTATGAAATTATGGGTCATATAAAGGACTCAATTTTAAACTTAATATAAGCTACCAACTGTGAATAATGGGAACGATATGCATGTATTTTTTTTTTGTAGATTTTAAACACAAATAATAATAAGTGTTGTCTCAGATTTCGAAGGATCTTTGAAGTTTTAGCTTAGTTCCTCCTAAAAAATGTTTTCTGTGAAACATTTCAAGGTAAAAATAGAAAAAACAGGCAAATTAAATATGTACACATACAAGGTACAGTACAGCATCATACCAACAACTGAATAAAACATATAGATACTAAGGATGAAAGAATTTACACTAAAAGGTGTCTGACAGGACGGCATGTGGGAACTGTGTAACATTAACAAATTTTCAAGACGCTGTTATCCAGCTGGGGTGTAATAAAAATCAGATGGAGGGCCCCCCCTCCCAGCACTGCACTGAAACCTTGTCTACAGGAAATGTGTGGAATTGGCAGCAAGTCATGGGGAACCAAAACTGACAGTGAAGGTAACCCCCCCCCCCCCCCCCCCCCCCACCACCACCGCTCCCGAGGACTAATAGAAACAGTGTGAACTTTCATCAACATCGACTTTAAAGCTCGACTCCCTCAGGACTTAGCTGGGCAGGACATTCAACTGCTTCCATTTGATCACAGTTTTATCCAGCAGAGAAGGACACATAAAGTATGATTGACTGTGTCACGGAAGGAAGGCTGAACATTATTAGGGACTATAACATGCAGACATGCCCAGCAAAACTGTCCACATACATTAGGAAGTATGTAGCAGGTTTACTTGTTTGAAATCCTGTTTACCTCAACAGGTTCATAGAGTGTGGGATGTGATGGCGCCCCACCCAGGGTTATTCCCTGCCTCCCAGAAGAAGCTCCGGAACCCAGGGACAGGCGGATACAGAAAATAAATGGATGGATGGATGGATGGATGGATGGATGGATGGATGGATGGCAGTTCATATAATAAATTAATATATAAGACTCTTGTGATTCAGTATCTAGTCAGAATTTTTTTACTGAGTGTCTGAGTCACTGATGTTTTCACTCCAAGGTCTTTTGTTAGTGATTTCATAGCATAACATGGATTTAACATAGATAGAGGCTGGACTCTGGGAGAGATTTTCCATTTTTCATAATGGGCCGTTTAAACATCTTCAATGCCAAAGAACAAAACGACTACAGAATGCCAAAAAAACTTACCACCTTCTAAGGGTAAAAAGACCAGTGTCGGCAACACCGTACTCAGATCCACGATGCGGATTTGCCGATGTGTTTGATTGACAGGTGGATCCACCTATGACCCACTGATGCAGCCTGTGGTGTGAATTGGGGAGTTTGAAAGCTCGTTGGCTGAGCTCAACAGCTCAGAATCAAAGTACAGGGGTCTGTTACCTGCTATTAAATGGCGTAACAAGCAGCTAGTAGTAACGTGCCACACTGGCATGCCTTGGTTAAGCTGCGTTGACGAGTCTCTGCTGGGGTGTAGATGATCAGGGTGATATGAGAACCACTCAACTAAGCTAATGTGACAGTAAGTGGGGTCACCATAAGTGTCAAGTCTCACATTTTACCCATGAGGCTCGTGTTTTGTAGCCCATGTTGTTGTCACACGACATGCAGCCAATCCAGGTCAAGCAGGCATTACTGTCGCCACCCCAGTCAGCGAAATATATCAGTTACCAGGCCCATGCTCACTGATTTCATCAAATTCCACATCTTGTTTTTTGTTACCCATCTCCCTTCTTTCTATGTCATCATGCTGACTGGATCAACATGTATGGATTACTGCACACTGTCCTCCAAATTGAGGACTGATCAAATAATGTATAGGGAAGATGTCAAATGAGTCAATGGCCAAAAGTGCTAATAAATCCACTATGTCCCAGCTGTTTAAAATACTGTCCATCTTAAGCAGTTTCATTTTTAGACAGTGTTCTGAAAAAATGCCGAAAAAAACCTTCCACTGCATATCTCTGAATTCCCAAGCCTTGTGTGTTTCCCCGGTATCTCTCAGAAATCCACTGAACGTTACTGTAATTGATACTGTGAGCTACAATGGTGAGGCAATTAGTTGGGCAACAGTTTGCACCATAATAAAGACAATCGTTTGATAAACAAAGGGGGATTTGCAATAAGCTTTCTAGAATTGCGGTGTGCAGATTCGGCATTTTAGTGTCAGCTTGAGACTGGAAGCCAGCATGCTTTTTAAAAACAATTAAACATTTTGACGTCCAAACACCTTCTGTTTGTGCAATATCTGTGTGAGCAACTTGTGTTTTTTACAGTAATTTAAAGCACTCATTGCTTTACCACTCGCCAGACATAGCTTATTAACAGAGGACATATGAATCTAAAGAAACGTTGAGTATCACGGGGTGTTATGTGGATATTAAGCCATCATTTGGCATCCTCACAATTTCTAGTCATAAATTGAGAAGTGCGCACTTTCCATGCGGCTTTAATGGGGCTTACGTGTCTCTCCCTGGCATATTTGGGAATTACGCTGTGGAGTCTGGCTGTCCTCAATGGTCTCACTCTGCCCTGGTGTAAAGCATCAGACAATCAGCCAAAGAGACCCTAATGTCATGGCCGTGGAAACCTGGATGGTGAGCTGCTTAGTCTGATATCTCCTTGTTGGAATAGCAGTAGCTTAGTGTATTTTCAATAAAGAAAGCTTCCCCAGTCAACACCGGCATCAAACTGTTATTTAACAAGGCACCAGATTGAGAGGCTGGATATTTCTGTGATGGGTATTTGAGTTGTTAACTGTATTGAATACAAGCATGTTTAACTTTTGGTTTTCTTTCTCACTAGTTTCTTCCTTTTTCCTGTAATCACATTGGTAGATGTGTTACAGTACATGACATAACCGAAGAAATTGCTGCCGAGGATAACCATTTCTGATTTGTCTTCCAGGTTCACGCTTTCACTGCACCATGTCATTCAGGAGTCCTTTCACTGCTCGCGTTAGTCTATGCCTTGTTTTCCAGTGGCGACTCCATCATTTTGGGCCCAGTCAATGACAGCTGACTCCAGCTCCCCTTGCACAGTAATTGTAGCCCAAGTCCACACCCACCCTGTAAACCACCAAGTCAAATTTATCACCCAGCTTTTACCGAATAAGTGTTCACTGTTTATACAGGTTTTCCCTCTTCTGGTCTCAGTTCATATTCACTTCACCCGTAGTACGACACACTAGTCCTGTCCCAGGCACAGCACCAAAACCAGACATGCATTCATACTCTAATGGCTATTCAGCCACCCTAGCAGCTTGCAGAGGGGGACATTTCAGGTTCAGAAAGTAAAAATCCAAACCAGGATTTTGTTTCAACCAACCAGTTTAATATAAAGAGTCGCAGTCACAGAGAACTCAACTGGTTGGTTGAAACAAAATCTTGGATCTTTACTTTCTTAACCTGAAATGTCCGCCTCTGGCAGCTTGTCACCGGAGTACAAGAGGAAAATGGGGTAATCGGGGGAGGCCTGTACAACACAGGGATTACATGCAAACTCCTCCCACACAGAGTGGGAGCAGGATAAAGAGTCCCTGCATCCATCTTTGCAGGCCTCAGGCCGCATGGCTACCCACTGTCACAGCCAGTAGTCAAAGGTGTAACTATAAAATTCTGAAACTTTGCAAAACACCATCTTGCATTTATTGTATTTACTGTTTTGTTCAGTCACTAACATGCGTTTGTCCAATCTGTGGTCACATTTTCAAAACTCTAAATACAATCAGCACAACATCGGTCTTTTGTGGCCAAACCATTAACACATTTCATGTCGTTTTCACACAATATGCAGTCAGTGAACACATTTCCAATATGCTTACATTTTCTTAACATGCAAATTACGCCAAAAACCAAAATTATGGATTGTTTTTGTCTTATTTCCAAATGTTTACACACAGCATAGCACAATAGAAAACCCAATATTCCAAACATTAGATACAGTATACAGTATAAAACCACTACTTCTGCAATGACATCAGCTCCAAACAATAGTAAAACAGCTGATAATAAACAAATCTCTGAATAACTGACACACAGCTGATTTATATTGGGTAAAGTTGGCCAAGCACAGCTCATTCCAGTTCTCTCAATTACAATGAGACATACCATATAAAAGTGGGACTTTTGGGACTGATGTTGTTTGATGTAGAAACAGAACAAGACAAATAATGCCTGGACAAGGGAGAGGAAGCGTTGACTGAGGAAGACTAAGAGGCCTGGAGAGAGGAACAGACCGAAGGATAGGTGCAGGTGGAGTGGGAAGGGGACTGAGGTCCGGGACTGAGGCAGCTGGCCCAGGTAGAGGACAAAGGAGCCATAAGAATGCGTGGCGGTTTTCGAAGGGTTCCAAGAACAGTCATAAGTGATCAAATGCACACCACCATCATTGATCATGTGATCAACCATGGTCTGTCACTAAGAGAGGCTGATGAGAGAGTGCAGACCAATCTCAGGAGGTCGACTATTACCTCCATTATTCGCACCTTTAGCCAAACTAACAGGTAAGTAATGCATTTTACACAGGCTGCTTCGATTCTCACTTGCCATTTCTCAAAGTAAGGCCACTAGTCCTAATGCTAATTCATATGTTCAGGTTAGTCCCTGTAAAGGATGAAGGGGAAAGATCCTCAGTGTTGATCAAGAGCTCGCCATTATTGGAATGGTCATTCTGAATAATGCTATAAAAGTACGTGAAATTCAGAGCAGAATTGTGGAAGACCACGAAATATTCAACAATGTGGACTGCATCAGCCAGACAACCATTGCTGGGACTCCATCCAAACACAGAGTTCGAATGAAACAACTCTACGCTGTTCCCTTTGAAAGGAACGGTGAGCGAGTCAAGGAACTACTGCAATAATATGTCCAGGTATGGTTTATATTCAATGTCCAGTTCTGTGAGCTTTTCAAGTATACATACAGGTTGCAGTCCATTAGAGTATAATGAACTGAATTTATATAAACTGTGTTTGTTTTTATTCCAGAGAGCTATGGAGTTGGAAGCTAACGAAAACCCGCATGAATTTATCTATGCAGATGAGGCAGGGTTCAATCTCCTTATGTTTCTGCATGACCTCCACAAACACCTGGTCTCAGAGGCATAAAGGGATCAGGTGAGAGGAACCATGAGGGCCTTTGTGATCACTTGGGACAATGTTGCTTTCCACCTCGCAAGCCATTACCATGTGGTTTGAAACCCATCCCTCCTTACTCGCCTTTCCTTAATCCCATAAAATAGTTCTTTTCTGCATGGAGGTGGAAAGTTTATGATCATCAGTCACATGACCAAATGTCCTTCCTTGATGCTATGGATGCTGGCTGTAGGAACATCACAGCTGAAGACTGCCAGGGGGGGATCCAACACTCCAAGCGCTTTTATCCCTGGTGTATTGCATTAGACGACATCAGGTGTGATGTCGACGAAAACATGTGGCCTAACCCTGAAGATGGGAGAGATTAGTTACTGTAAATACATGTTTGGTGTGCTTTTGTGTGTGTGTGCATTTAAACTCTCTGACATTCAACTCCGACACAATAAATGTGGTGTATTGAAAGGAAACAAATGGTGGTGTGTTTTGAATGTGGACGGCTATACAACCTAAAACCATAAAACCAAATGCAGTTTTCATAATGCCGGCAATCGCTAGTAATTTGAAAGTTGTCGCACTTTGTTGCTTTAAGGTTTTCATAAGGATGCCAAGTGTCAAAGTGGTGTAAAGAAATGACACATTGGAGCCAGGTATCAGTTCAAATGGATGAAATTACTGGCTGGACCACAATCCAAAGAAAATGATTCCACTGAGAACAAAGAAGTTTCCAAAATAGTGTAGTAAAATTATCCAGAATAAGCTCTCAGACATGCTCTTTATGACGTATAAAGCATGTTATTTATAGTGCTTAATTAAAAATGTCATAGGCATTCTTTGGATGATACGTAACAGAAACATCCTGGATGGTCCATCTGTGTGTCTGTCTGTGTGTCTGTCTGTGTGCCTCTCTGTCTGTCTGTGTGTCTGCGTGTCTGTGTGTCTGTGCATGTCTGTCTGTGCGTGTCTATGTGTGTATGTGTGTGTGTCTGTGCATGTCTGTCTGTGTGTCTGTGCATGTCTGTCTGTGTGTCTGTGCGTGTCTGTGTGTGTATGTGTGTGTGTCTGTGCGCGTCTGTGTGTGTATGTGTGTGTGTCTATGCATGTCTGTCTGTGTGTGTGTATCTATGTTCATTAAGGGAGCACTGAAGGCCTTCATATTGCTGAAACTCCTTTTCTTTTACATTAGTTTCCTTTTGAGAAGGTGGCCAGTGTGTTGTCCACCCTGTAGAAATATATTTTCAATATATTCAGTTTTCTGAGTTGCTAGTTTCTGTAACAATTTTGTGCTAAACTGAAATGTCGTTATGCATCCGTGACATTTAGAATATAATATAATATGACAATACTTGTATTGCTTTATATATGCAGACATTTTAATATTTATAATCTTTTTATAATCTAAACAACTTAAAACTATTTTCCCCTTTAAAATTGTAAGCAATGCCACGTTTATTGTGGCTGGTAATAATAGCATGAATATTCTTTAAAAATATGTCCAAATACTAAAATGTAAAAATGTGTTATGTATTTGTGCACATATCAATAAGTATAATTTATTCACAAATTAAAAGTTTAATGTAGTCCCTCAGACAGGCAGTAGTGTAACAAATGTTTGTTCACATTGCTTCATCATTTACCTGAAATGACCACCCACTGTTTTACCTGTTGTCCAGGGAAATAGGGAATCTTTTGCTGATTCATTAAGCTTACAAAGACAAAGTGCTCCAGAAATGACACCTTTTATGATGGGAAAATGACACATTGTGTGTCCCAGCTGAAATACTCTTGTGTTGAGAGCACAGCGGGGTGATGGCCCTCCCACAAACGTTTGTTTTGTTCTAAAGAGCAATGTAAACAAGATGAGCATAATCCTCTCCACAAACCCTTAGGAGTGGCACCATCTACCATCCCCATAGGAATGTGGATTTCATGGCAGCTAACAGAGTTACTATTTAAGAAATTCTATTCAAAATATGCAAAAGACAGTACAATGAATATACAGTATGTTCCCAAAAATAGGTCACATCCAGTTAATCACATTTAATCACATCACAAAGGAATTAAACCTAATCATAGCAAAGCAAAATCTGTGAAAAACAAAAATCTGGGTTCTTAAAAGACATGGTGGATTTGTCATAATGTTTTTTCGACCCCTTTAATAATAACGTTTTGCATTTACGGGCACAGCTGGAAAAGCTATTACAGTTCTTCTTAGTTCTCAGAAATCGATTACAAGCATTTTCTGAAATAAATGCTGCACAAAAACTCAAAGCAGAACAAAAAATCACAAGGACATTCAGCTACCGCTATAGTGTCATTTCCTCAGGCCCGTGAAAGTCTGCAAAAATGTGCCTCTTCGCCACAACAGGATCACGCTCTGATTTTCATGTCTGTAGCCATTTAACTTAGACATCAGCACTTTTACAGCCAATGACATGAGAAGGCTTTATATTCTTTTATGGTCATGAGAAGTTCACCCCCTTCTCGTGGCTGGAATGGAAGCCAGATTTTTTATGTAAAATTGAACTTCTGCAAGGAAAAAAGAAGCAGAGAATAGAAAATGAATGTATGTCACCTTCTAAATTGTAACTTTGTAGTTTCAAGTGCCAAATGTCTATAGTGAGTTTGATATTTTGAACATCCAAAGCATTTGCTCTCAGCACTGGTGGGGGTCCCCCACAAACCCATCAGCCCACCAGGAAAATGCCACATAGCCAGTCCAGGATGGATGGATAGATGGATGAAGTATGCCAAACGTGGTAATGGATATGTGAGAGAGAAGAGATAGCTAGAATGTTCGCAATATCAATATCTATTTCAATCAGAAATCAGAGACTTTGACTGTAGGTATAAAGACTAATTTCCTACAATTAAGTGTAACACAAATGTTGGGATACAATTACAGAGAACCTTTTAAAAATTACACTTTTCTGTTTTTACTTGCCTAGCATTTTACTTGCCGAGCAGCTCCAGCAGAGCAACACAAGAGGGGTGTGGAAGGGACTTAATATCATCACCGGACGGAGCAAGGCGAGTGGAGGGGATCCGGAGTCTGGCGACCAGGATTGGGCTAATAGATTGAACCAGTTCTTTAACAGGTTTGACTCAGTAGCCCAACCCCCCCCTATCCACCAGAGCTCATCACACCTCCTTCACACCTCCCTGCAACCCCCCACAGTAGTCACAGCACCGGGGATATTGGCGGCACCCCATCTGCCCCCTTTGTCCCCCAACGGCCTTACTGCCCCTCCCCCCCATGCCGTTCAGCAGGAGTCACCCACCCACAACCTACACTGTGGCCTCTCCATCACAACTGACCAGGTGCGGAGTCAGCTGATGAAGATGAAAACCAGGAAGGCCGCAGGTCCAGATGGAATCAGCTCCAGACTGTTGAGGGACTGCGCAGGTCAACTGTGCCAGGTCATCACATACATCTTTAACCTCAGTCTCAGTCTGGAGAGGGTCCCCGTTCTGTGGAAGACGTCCTGCGTGGTGCCGGTCCCAAAGACAACGCACCCCAAGGAGCTGAACCACTTCAGACCTGTTGCCCTGACTTCACACCTGATGAAGACCATGGAGAGGATTGTACTTCACCACCTTCGCCCGCTAGTCAGGAGGGATCTGGACCCGCTGCAATTTGCCTACCAGCCGAACATCGGGGTAGATGACGCTGTCATCTACCTGCTGCATCGGGCCTTCTCTCACCTAGAGACGGCTAGGAGCACTGTGAGAGTCATGTTCTTTGACTTCTCAAGTGCCTTCAATACAATCCGGCCCTCAGTGCTGAGGGGGAAGTTAGAGGGAGCGGGAGTGGACCATCAGTTGTCTGCGTGGATTACGGACTACCTCACCAGGAGACCCCAGTATGTGAGACTCCGGGACTGTGTGTCTGAGGTGGTAGTCTGTAGCACGGGGGCCCCACAAGGAACAGTACTCGCCCCTTTTCTCTTCACCCTATACACTGCGGACTTCAATTACAACACGGACACTTGCCATCTACAGAAGTTTTCAGACGACACTGCCATTGTTGGTCGGGTGTCAGAGGGGAACGAGCTGGAATACAGGGGGGTCATCGATCGCTTTGTCAGCTGGTGTGAACTGAACCATCTTCATATTAATGCCAGCAAGACGAAGGAACTGGTGATTGACTTCAGCAAGAAGTCTTCTCCTACTACACCGGTGAACATCCAGGGTCTGGACATTGAAACGGTGAAGGAGTACAAATTCCTGGGTGTTCACCTAAACAACAAACTGGACTGGTCTACAAACACTGAGGCAGTTTACAAAAAGGGTCTAAGTCGTCTTCACCTGCTTAGGCGGCTAAGATCCTTTGGGGTGAACAGGACTCTCTTAAGGTCCTTCTATGACACTGTGGTAGCATCTGCTATCTTTTATGCTGTGGTCTGCTGGTGTGGTGGAATTGCAGAGAGGAACAGGGGGAAATTGGACAAACTGGTGAAGAGGGCCAGCTCTGTCCTGGGCTGCCCACTGAAATCCATCGAGCAGGTTGGGGATGAGAGGATGCGGTCTAAGCTAACATCCATTATGGACAACACCTCCCACCCCCTGCATGAGACTGTACGAGCTCTGAGCAGCTCATTCAGCAATAGACTTCTACACCCACAGTGTAGGAAGGAGCGCTACCGCAGGTCATTCTTACCAGCGGCTGTCAGACATTATAACAGTTTAGCGTGAGTATTTTTTACTCATATATGTTTAACTGACATATCACATGCTGTAACCAGGATCATTCACACCCCACCCCACCCCCGCACTTGTGTACATATCTCTGTACATTTTGTACATATCTCTGTACATCTTTATTTATTTCCAAAACTTTTGTACATTTGTATTTATATCTTTGTGTATCTACCTGCTCCTATTGTTCTATATTACGTTTTTGTGCAAGAGCTCTGTAACACCTAAATTTCTCATTCGTGGGATAATAAAGGTTTATTCTATTCTATTCTATTCTATTTGGCATTTTAGCAGCACTTTTAACACTAATTACTCATTAATCAGACACCCCACTCCATTTCCCATTTCCATGGCATTGCCTGTGCCTTAAATTTCCAGCACATTAGCTATTTTTTGTACAAATGTTTTGCCAAAGAAGGCAACATGAAGCGTCATGCGACGTATCTTAAGGCTTTCTGCCTTCAATGCAGCATTTCCAAACCCGGTGCTCAGGGACCTCCCAGACGGTCCACGTTTTTGCTTCCTCCCTGCTCCCAGTAGGGGGAGCAAAAACGTGGACCGACTGAGGGTTTCCAAGGACTGGGTTGAGAAGCACTGCTTTGATGTATTAACACGCAAAACCACCAATTTGCCATGAAAAACATTAATAAAAACAATCAATGACATGACTGGCAGCAAGAAAAACTCATCTACTATAATTGGTATAAGGACTTTTATTGCATGTACTTACAGTAGAGGATGTTTTTCATCCAAAGCAATGCACGTGTTTTAAGTAAATTGATTCAGATGACCCTCGGCACAACTGGAAGTCAGGGGTCTTGCTTGAGAACCCAACTGTACCAAGCACGGGATTTGACCTAGCAACCTTCCAGTTACAGACAGAGTGCCCTACCCACTGAACCACTGAGCCACACACAGAGAACAAAGACACACCCTGCCCACAAGACAGATGAGAATCTCTATATTGGTAACAAGAGCCATCACGCCCAGAGAAAACGTTACCCATTTTTACTGGTTTTAACTGGATTTTTATGGCAACCAAATTCTTACTCATATTGCATTCTATTCTATTCTGCCAGTGATCTGCTTATATGATACAATATTGAGAAATAGTCATTATGTAACTATCATCTTAATACAAGAGAAATCAGGCCTCCAACCACTTATCCAGAGCAGAGTCATGATAAACCCACAATGAACAGGGTGGAGGAATTCCCTAGAAGGGATGACAGTCCATCAAAAGGCATAAAGACACTTACACATTATGGGCAATTCAGAGATGATGATGTGCCTGACCTCATGTTTTATATTATGGAAGAAAACCTGGACGCCCAGGAATCATGTAAACTCCACACCCACAATGCGAGTGGGATGTGAGCCTCCAATGCTAAGTGTGAGACGACAGTACTACTCACTGTGCCATCAAGACTCTGTACGAGAGAAAACAACTAACAAAACATGTATTACTATTTTCGTCTCACAAGACACCAATTAATAAAACACATTTTAATTTTTGTTTGTATTAATAATGCTGTTAGAGCGATGGTAATATATTCCCTGGACAGCCCCATCTAAATCCTACTCGCCCCACAGCCCACAACCTCTACAATTTTTAGAATTACTGGTTGGATCAATTGGAAATGTGAAAGCCAATAAATGTGATTTACCTAAATGATGTGAATCCTGGTTGTGTGCTCTGAAACTACACCTATTCATTTATTGTACATTCCAATAACATGCCAGTTTGCACAAATCTTTCCCCACAATTTACATGGTTAACTTTATTTCTTTGTGTATGTCTTAATGTCCATGTCTTAAAATATCATTTATACTATTTATATTATTTCTATGTCTAAATATTTATATTGTATTTATTATTATCTCAACTACCCTAGGATCAGCATTTTCCGTGACATAACAGTAAGAACCAAAACAGACATACAGACCCCATTATGATTTTTCTGTTTATGTTTTCAACCGCACACACACACAAGCTCCAGTTCGATAATTCGACTAGCGTTTGGTATTTCTGTGACATGGTGATTCTCACAGACATGCTAGTGGAAATTAGCACACACTTAAAAAATAATAACAATAACTGCACATAAATCATGATGAACACCACGTGAACAGTAAATAAGAGTCTCTTTGGTTTAACCTCACTTTCGCTCTCCAAACTTGGCAATGGCTTTACCAAACCGACCCTTCTGCAGTGGAAAAACGAAGGTGAGTTGGAACTGCACTGTAACTGTGCTGTAACTAATCTCACTTCGCAGTACAGCTCGGGTACGGGTCGGTTTCTGTGTGCCGGTGGAAAAGCCCCATAAGTCTGAATCTCAATCTGATCCAAATCTTACCCTATCTGTCATGCCCGGCTCGTCTGCTCCTCATGTGTGCCACGCCCCCTGCCTTCCCACATGTATTTCCCTGATTATGCCCCGCTGTATCTGATTACTTTGATTAGTCATGTCTGGTTTTAAGTCCTGGTCTTACCTGTTAGCGGTGTCCGTCATTGATGTCAGTAGCCGTCCTATGTTCCCTGTCCCGGATCTCCCAAATAAACCCCGTGTTTGCCTTGAATTCGCCTTGTCTGTCTGTTCCTGTCGGCCGACCCGCACGATCGCCGCTTCGTCAGCCTGCGATCGTGACAGAATGACGGACCCAAAAAAGAAGAAGCAGCGGAGAGGGAGAACAGAGGAGCCGACGATCCGTCTCGGAGCCTGCTCGCTCTCCCGGTCGTGGCAGTCTCCGGAGACTAGGAGACCCGTCCTGACTCCAACCTTGAGGCCGAGCCCCATGGACGCTTACTCCGTCTGGAAGTACTGGCTCTCCAGCGAGGACGAGGAGCCTATCCTCTACCCATACCTGGAGCGGGAGCTTGTTCTCCGGCCGTCCGCCTTCACGGACATCGCGCCGCCTCCCGCCACCGCCAGGCGCCAGCGAGGGAGGCGGAGGAGACCGGCGATCACCGGTACAGAGGACCTCCCTCCGTTACTGCCGGCGGACCCCGCTCCCGTGCGGCCGCCGCTGCCGGCGAACCCCGCTCCCGAGCAGCCGCCTTCGCTGCCGCCGCTGCCTGCGCAGCCGCCTACGCAGACACCGCAGCTCCCTCTTCCGCCTGCAGTTCCCGGGCAGGCGCCCCCACTGCAGCAGCCTGCAGCTCCCGGGCAGGCGCCCCCACTGCAGCCACCTGCAGCTCCCGGGCAGGCGCCCCCACAGCCTGTAGCTCCAGTCCCTGACCGCGCTCCAGTCCCTGACCGCGCTCCAGTCCCTGACCGCGCTCCGCCTGCAGCAGCTCCAGAGGCGCCCCCTCTGCCTGCAGCAGCTCCAGAGGCGCCCCCTCCGCCTGCTGACCCTGTTCCGGTCCCTGACTGTGCCCCAGTTCCTGTCGACCTAGTCCCCGAGGTGGACTCCATCGTGGCTCCTCCCTCTTCGGAGGTGGAGGAGCTGGAATGGGACCCCTCGGGGATCACCCTGGTGACTCCATGTCCTTCGCCCCGACGTGCCCGACCCCAACCAAGGGGCCTGGTGTCTGTGTCCCGTAGGGGGAGAGGGCATAGACGCAGGACGGGGGTCTCTCCCGCCCGGCCCCCTGGCTCGCCCTCCTTCGCCTGCGCTGTGGCTCGCTCGGCGCCTGCAGGTCCTGGCCCGCCGGGTCGGCAGTCGCCTGCCGGTCCCCCTTCGATGCCTCGTCCCCCTGCCTCTGTCCCTCGTCCGGCGTCTCGTCGGGCTCCTGCGGGCCCCCCGACTCCGGCTCCTCGGCCCCCTACGGGGCCTCTACCTCTGGCCCTTCCCCGCACGTCGCCGCCTGCGGTGGCTCCCCCCTCCTTGGGACCTTCGCCGAGGGCCCCTCCTGCTTCCTCGTCCCCTTCCCCGGTGGCCCCTCCTGCTCCCTCCTCGGCCCCTGCCTCGGTCCCTCGCCCGGTCTCCTCGGCTCCTCCGGGGTCCCCTCCGGCTCCGGCCTCCCGGCCGCCTGCAGCCCCTCCGGCTGCCTCCCGTCGCCCGCTGGGTCTTCCTCGGGCTCCCCTCTGTTCCCCCTCCTTGTCTCCCTTCACTCCTCCCTTTGTCCCTTCGGTCCTCTCTCCTCCTTCCGCCTTTGTCCCGCCTCTCTCTGCTCCCTCTGGCTCTGTTCCTCCTGTCTTTGCTACCCGTCCTCCTCTGTGCCCTCCGTTCACTCCTGGCCCTTGTGTCCCGCCTGTTCCTTCTGTGTCCCCTCTCTTTCTCTGTCGGTCCGTGTTCCCCGTCCTCTGTCAGGTTTTGTCCCTGGTCCTGTCTTTGTGCCTGTTCTGTCTCTCTGTTTAATTCCCGGTCTCTTGTTTATGGTTTTGGGTTTTGTTTTTCAGGTCTTGGTCCCCTCGTCCCGTTCGTCGCCTCCTCCTGGGCGCGCCCAGTGAAGCGCGCCTTTGGGGGGGGGGGCTCTGTCATGCCCGGCTCGTCCGCTCCTCGTGTGTGCCACACCCCCTGCCTTCCCACGTGTATTTCTCTGATTGTACCCCGCTGTATCTGATTACTTTGATTAGTCTTGTCTGGTTTTAAGTCCTGGTCTTACCTGTTAGCGGTGTCCGTCATTGATGTCAGTAGCCGTCCTATGTTCCCTGTCCCGGATCTCCCAAATAAACCCTGTGTTTGCCTTGAATTCGCCTTGTCTGCCTGTTTCTGTCGGCCGACCCGCACGATCGCCGCTTCGTCAGCCTGCGATCGTGACACTATCATTATCCTAGTGATTATTTTGCAGATAGTGTTTTTGTTTTTCTCCAAGGTTCATTTTTTTTTTTTATTAAATGTGTATTTTTTATTTCATGTTAATTTTAATAATATGATTGTGTTTACTTTTTTTATTTATCAAAAATGTATTATACTTTTTTTTTTTGGCTGTAACCAAAATCATAATTTTACCAACATTTCTATGGGAAAATGTCAACTTCTTTATGAAGTCTCGAATAAAGAGTGAAAATTTGGAAGAAATTAGCTTGTAAAGAGAACAACCTATATAACAAAAATATTACCCAATACCGCCCAGACCTACTCTACACTCTCCCACCTCTCCAAAAAGATCCTTATTAAAAGCCCAACAATGAAATTCCCCCAAGAAATGTACTGAGGTCTACAGGATACACTTGGCCAATTGGCTATTGTGCTTCTACCAGTATAATTTGCAGAGCAGGCAGAGTAGACGACATGCACACAGGGGTGCTGGTGTATTTCTGATTAAATCTCAGCCAGTTAAATCACATCCACTATCCAGACTGTTGCTATGATCTTTGTCAAAAAGGTGCCAGAAAAAGGACGTTTAAATGTATGTATACTGTACCATAAACCTAAGTAATTTACATGCCTGTCCAGGTGGGCTTGTAGTAATGTTACAGCAGCTGAGTGTTTGTAGTTTTTTTTTTTTTTTTTTTAAAAAGACCAATAATTGTGATGGTGTTGATAAATAGAAGGTAAAAAAAGAAGGACTGATAAGGTGGAGGATGAAGGACAAGCAAGCAATATCGATAACGTTTATCAGCCAGTAGCAGTTAATGTTACAGGGCAAAATTGTTTTCATATTTTAATTGCAACTGTCTAATTTTGTAAAATTCCAATGCTCGTATTTGCCTATTTAAACAATGGCTTCGGTATTTTTAATGTCCTCTACTGTAACTGTGGGAAAAAAACATTGATTTGATTCCTGTGGTTCCTCGACACCACATTACTTCTACCACCAACCCATGCACTTACCTTAACCCTAGAGGTGGATATAGGGTTGGCTCTCTGGAGCTTCCACCAGGAGATAGGATAGATCTCTACCCAGATTTCAGAGCACATTAGCTTGTGGAAGGACAGACGGACACCATGGTACCCCTACCACTAACCCTCGCTCTAACCCTAACCCTAAGGCTGAACTTATGGTTGGATCTCTGGAGCTTCCATTGGGGGATAGGATGGATCTCTACCCAGGTTTGGGTGCACCTTAGCCTGGGGAAGGACAGGCATAAAACCTCGGTACCTGTACCACTAACTCTTGCTCTAACCCTAACTCTAGGGTTGGACTTAGGGTTGGACATCTGGAGCTTCCATTGGGGATAGGATGGATCTCTACCCAGGATTGGGTGCACCTTAGCCTGGGGAAGGACAGATGGACACTCTGCTTACCTCCATGGACCTTCAGAACCTAGGGTTACCATCAGAATTTAGGGTTGGGGCTAGGGTTGCCACTTAGGGTTAAACTTAAGGTTACACTTAGGGTTGCCACCATGGGATTTGGGCCACCTGGTCAACCATGGGACTTGGGGCCAAATAATAGCCTCGGCCACCTGGTCAACCATGGGACATAGCCATGGGATCTGGGTCACACTCTACCATGGCTTTGGTGTACCTCAACCCAACTAGCCATCCAAAGCACACCCAAGAAAAAGATAGAGGAGGTACCAGGTCCTCTGTGAAAACCCTATCTGGCGTAGGGGCACCTCAACCCATCTAGCTATCCAAGGAGGACCTGGTACCTCCAGTAAACCACAAGACTTAAACATACGTCTTACCTATCCTGCCCAGATACTCACAGCTAACATCTAAGTCTACTATGAAGTGTCAGGGACCTCTGTCGAACTCTACCCAAATTTGGTGCACATCAACTCCGCCAAGCTTCCAAGGAACTCCTGATAAAGACCCAGGAGCATTGACTTTTTTGAAGTACCAAAAGTACAGTACCTGGTGCAGTGGAAAAGCACCCATGGACAACCTAGGACAACAAGAAAGTCTAACACAGTTGACAGATACTTTTTTCAGTTATCATGCTAACAAGATCAAGTGTCTTAGGCTGCTCTTCACTATGCAGTAGTCTTTTAGTTTTGATGCTATGTGTCTCAAAATTTGATCCTTTCTGAACTTTACCTTTAAAATGTGTCTGAAAAGGTTGAAAAAGATTAGTTAAATGCTTTTTGAGTTATCACATTAACAAACACGTGTTTGCGGCAGTGACAGGCCAGTCCCAAAACCATATGTATTCCACATTTGTGTCACGATGGAGTTCACATAAGAAGTGATAATCTATAGTATGACTAACTGAGAAGACAGGGATTTATTACATACTCAATAGAAGAAAGGAACGAGGAAATATATGGACCATGAGAAGTCAAAACAAAGGCAGGCAGGTGAAACAGGAATGAACAGGGGCTGGATCTAAACGCAAGAAAACTCAGAGGAAAACACATCAAATATCTACAGCATCTACACATGAAGGGAGATTGTAAGTGACTAACAGACAATGACAGAGTAAAAGGGTATGGCAGACACCCATATATATTTACACAGGAAATGCCAACCAGACAAGGGACAGGTGTGAGCCATCTACTAATTAATTAAATACTAGGGTTAGGAAATATCAGGAAAAAAATGAAGAAGAAAAAAAAACAGAATGGCCAGAGACACCTGCTGGCTAAGATTGGACATGACAGGGACAGATCCTGACAGTGCAGGGAATACAATTATTAATAAATTAAGATAAAACAGTAGAAGATTTCAAATCATTCACTCATTTCATTCTATAGTGTAGTCAAAGTTTTGTTTAAGAATTGGAAGGGTGAATGTTTTGGTGAACAGGCAGAGAAATAGTGAAAAAGTAGAAAGATTTAAATGACTCCATTACAGGCCAAATGTGACATCTTGAGAGAAGTGGATTAGGAATATGGGTGACAGTAATTCTCTGTGTTGATGACCTCACCCCCCTGTAGGTCATTCTCTAAACGAACTGCTGCCAGTGGTAGGAGGGCTGTAGGATAAAGAGGTGTTTGAAACATGAACAGAAACAGAATATCTCTGTTAGAACCAAGTGTATAGCACAAGGCCATACATGGAGGTTAGCCGTGAAGCAGTTTAGGGCATAGCAAAGGAAATCACAAATGGTGGCCAGGATTTGAAAGTAACTTTCTCAGTAGTGCAGTGTGGAGCTGGCAGTGAGAGAATTCAACCAAAATGTCTACCTTTTCCCCAGAGTTTTTCATATAGATGCAACAATTTATTTATCAAAGTCTATGGTCCTGACCAGACAAATGTGTTATAAGGTGGATGAATCGATCAAAGAATTGATAGAAAATCTAATCAATGTTTAAATACCCATATAGAATTTATATATTTATTTTATATTTATTTTAGTTTAATGCTATAGTTTTACATTACTAAATTGCCCGTAGGTGTGCATGCATGAGTGAATGGTGCGTGAGTGTGCCCTGCGATGGGCTGGCCCCCCCGCAACCCTGTGATATAAGCGGTTTGGAAAATGGATGGATGGCTATAGTTTTACCAATCAAAATAAATCTACCCTATTTGAGTGACACCACAGAACAGGCTTTCTTGTTTAGCTGGATAACTTGCTGGATTTAAGGTAGTCTGGGCTAAATGAAAGTGCAGATGAAGTCCATGTTACTGGGGTACCTTAAATCCGACAAATTACCTGGCTAAGCAAGAAATCGGACTTCATGATAATGACACAGACCTCCATGTAAATAAAAAAGTATGAGTTCTCTGTTTGTAAACCAAAGCGGTGGTGTCTCCTTAACTTAAACCACTCCCAGTTCATACCACCTACTCACTTAGCATAACTATAAACAGTTGTTCATTATGGACTTACACCATCTGCTGCAGTTGGCTGTGATGCATTGAAGAGTAAGCAAACACGCTTATCATTATCATCTTGGCCTTTTCCAGAGTGCTTATTTGGACCGAATTTGCTTAATTTGGGGCTTCCCCACCCGGGCTTACAGGTTACATCACTCATAATGTAGTTAAATTACTGGGTGTGAATGGAGTGTTTGGAATCGGGGAAGGGCTAGCAGACTAATCCAGTGCCAACCAGGCTGTGGATGCATAATGAAGGGAAAGAAGCACAAATGTCAACAGTTTCTCACAGGCAGTGGATTAGGTGCCCTCCTCCGTATCTGCCAGCTTGCCAATGGATTATGGCACTTTGAGAGCACAGGGGGTGGACCAGGCAAGGGCTGTGTGCATAGCTGTTTGTGGCTTTAATTTCTGCTGCTGCGGAGTGCCGAAGTATTCCCTGGGAGATCCCGTGTTCTCCCCAGCAAGAAAGGTTCTCATTATTGGTGTTTTATTCCAACATCCTTTCAAAACTGCCACACAGTTTTGAAGCGCAAAGCGCAAGAAGGTAGCACAATGTTTGAAAAATGCTTCTGTAGGAAATCTCCAGGAACACTTCGTCTGACTGACAGTGTTTTGATGGACTGATGAAATCCATACCGATCCACTCACCTTTAGACTGTACACAATGAAAGGATAAAACACAGACATCAGAAGTGTTGCAATACCAAAAGTTAAAAAAAAAAACACATGACCTAAGTGTTTTATATGAAGCCCCTGAAGGAACCTGTGCATAAAAAAATGATCTTACTTTCACGTGCGCATGTGAAAGTGTCCAGTTCGCACACGAAAGCAAGTCTTGTGCAGAAGAGAAAGTATCTTGAGTGCACGTGAAAGTAGTATCATTTAAATATTTTTGCACACTCCGGGATGCTGGCCTTCGAAGGCAGAATTACAAAGAAAAAGCCACATCTCAGAATGGACAATAAAAAGGAAAGATGGGCAGATGAACACAGACACTGGACAGAGAAAATGGAAAAAAAGGGCTATGAATAGATAAATCTAAGTTTGAGGTGTTTGGATCACAAAGAAGACATTTTGAGAGACGCAGATCAAAAGAAAAGACGCTGGAGGAGGGCTTGGCGACATCTGTCAAGCGTGATGGAGGCAGCGTGATGGTCTGGAGCTGCTTTGGTGATGGTGAACTGGGAGATTTGTACAGGGTGAAAGGGATCTTGAAGAAGGAAGGCCTTGGATGAACACCGTGCCATACCCTGTAGACAGCGCTTAATTGGAGCCAATTTCATCGTACAACAGGACAATGACCCAAACACAGATCCGAATCATGCAAGATCTATTTCGGGAAGAAGCGGTCAGCTGGTATTCCGTGTATAATGGAGCAGCCAGTACAGTCACCGGATCTCAGCTCCATTGAGCTGTTATGGGAGCAGCTTGACCGAACGGTACGCAAGAAGTGCCCATCAAGCCAGTCCCACTTATGGGAGATACTTCAGGAAGCAGAGGGTGAAATCTCATCAGATTACCTCAACAAACCGACATCCAGAATGACCAAGGTCTACTGGGCTGTAATTGCTGCAAATGAAGGACTCTTTGACAAAAGCAAACTTTGAAGACAATTATTATTTTAATTTAAAAAATAATTATTTCTAACTTTGTCAATAACTATTTCCTATTTATTTAGCTACATTTCCTATTCAAACTCATTTCATGTATGTTTTTATGGTAAACAAGGAAGTGATGCCAAGCTTTTGAAAAGTAGTGTAAGTCCAACATTCATGCACAATCCATATTAAATAAATGTGTTATTAGTAATATATGTCCTTTATCCCTATATAATATATATTGATGTTTTGTCAAACATATAAGTTGTACACTGATGTTAAATGCATATTAAATTAATTTACTTCCAGATATGTAAGGTCTATATACTGTACATGTACAATGTGAATGCTTTGTCAGTATGAGTTTTTTTGCATAATTCTATGAATGAACTCAATTTAATCATGGATAGTGGTTCCAGAACTAGGATCAGTATTTTGAGAACATTTAATAGCTGAGTCAATCTCACTGAATTTTCTCATGTCTAATTAAACCAACTTAATGTCCAGAGAGCATACATGGCTTTCATTAGAATAGTATAAAAGCAATATAAAACCTTATTAAGAAACACCAAGTAATAAATACGTACTTCCTACTAGATCCATATGTGATATGTATGGTAAAATGTGAAGTTTTTTATTAAAGTTTTGTATTTTTTCTAGAGGATTTTCCCTTAACTTCCTTACATGTCAGGTTTGTGTTTTGCTATGAATGTAGCCTTAAATCATACAAGAAAAAACACATTGAACATATAAAACACATCATGTGTTTTCATAATTAATTGAAATAAGAAAAATGCTTGATAGGCTGATATGAACCATGCATTTTTTTCATATGGGATAGACTCATTTTATCGTCTTAGGTATAGCAAATACATACAATACATATCAACCTGATCTGCATCATTCTGCCAAACTGACGGGTTTTCATCCAATGGTCCCTGAGTCTGCTGAAGGAAACATGGAGCTGACAGGACTTGGGTTGCTGACTGGACAGATGTGCAGGGCAAGTGTGGAGGATTGGTAAAGGTAACAAATCAAAACCAGGCGGGAGATAACAATCCTGCAAGGAGATGGGAATAATGAGAGCAGAAATGGAAAACTCCAGGATATGGGATTCTGACTGAGTGATCTTCCTCAACAGAGATGGTTATCAGACCCATGAAACACAGGGATTTGACGAAAAACCTTTTTATTAAAGGCAATGGTTTTTACAACAGGGGGCTAACAGGGGCTTGGGTCAACATATTAGTTGGGAGACCAGAGGGCTCAATATGAGGTCTTTCTTTGTGAGAGAAAATAACAGTATTGATTGATAGGAATGATTGCAAGTGAATGGGGTCTTCAAAGAGTCCTTGTGAATCCATGCCAATCCATCTCCTGTCTTACATGTAAAAACTAGCAGTAACAGCAAAAACAAAAATAAATAATAGCAGAATACTAAAATTTGTGAACTCCAAAAATACTACAGAAAAATTCATTTACTGTAGCAGATCACAGCCCAATGAAGCCAACAGGACCACATCATCTGCAAAAAGCAAAGGCTGGACCCCCTCTGCCCCTTAGCTATGCCTAGAAATTATGTCCATAAAAGTCTTGAACAGAATTGGTGACAAAAGGCAGCCCTGACGGACTCCAGCACCCACCAGGAACTGGTCAGCCCAAGTCTGACTTACTCCTGGCAATGAGAACCAAATTCTTGCTCCGTTTATACAGGGATCTGATGACCCACAACAATGGACCCCATACCTGATACTTCTGAAGCACCCCCCCATGGGACCCTCCAAGGGACACAATCGTTTGGTCTTTCCAAGACCACAAAACATATGTAGACTGGCTTGGAAAACTCGCATGAACCCTCCAGAGTATTTGTGAGGATGAAGAACTGATCCAGCGTTCCGCAACCAGGATGGAATCCACATGGATCTGAGGTTCGACCAATTGGGATGGACCTTCCTCTCCAATACCCTTCCCAGGGAGGCTGAGGAGTGTGATCCCCCTAAAGTAGGAAGACATCCTCCAGTTCCCTTTCTTAAAGCTCGGGACCACCACCCCAGTCTGCCAATCCAAAGGCACTGTCCCCAAACTCCACACAATGTAGAACCGGCATGTCAGGCAAGACAGCCCAACACCATCAAGAGCATTCAAGAATTTCATCCACCTCTGGAGACTTAACACCAAAAAGTTTTTTTTGACTACTTCAGTTATCTCAGCCCCCTTCATAGGTAGGTTCCTCCAAGGAAGGTGTATCAGTGGGATTCAGGAGGCCCTTATATCTCCATTAGAAGTCAACAGTTCTCCATTTCTGCTGTAAACAACATTCTCAAAGCCTTTCTTCCCCCTCCTGAGCCACCTAAAGGTTTGCCAGAATCTTATCTAAGCCGACCGAAAGTCCTCCTCCACAGGCTCACCAAACCCCTCTCACAGTCAAGTTTTTGCTGCAGTAACTGCCAAAACCATATTGCGCTTGGACTGTCAGTATGTGTCAGCTGCTTCAGGGGTCCCTCAAGCCAAGCTGGTGAGTCACTCACGTCTGCCTTGTCGACATGCCTGGTAAGTGGACAAATTAGGCTAAATGACTGGTCGATTAAAAAAAATACTCGTCTCTTAAAATGAGAAAAAATTGATTCAAAGGAAGTAGTGTGTCCTTGTATACCTTGTAAGTCTCAGCGCATGCACTTGTGCTCCTGTGAGAGTGGGACAGATGAAGAAGGGCACAAAGACAGGCGACCAAGAGTATTCTGCCCTCATTTTGATGCACTTCAACTGAAGGACACCAGGCATGTAATCGGTGGGCTGACCTTGTGAGAGCTGGCCTTTTTCCCCAATGTCAGCATTATATAGGCTATGTGATTGTGATTGCCCCCCCCCCCAGTTGGCAGCTGCTTGGCAGGAAAAAGCAAGGCTGCATTTTGTTGCCAGTCCACCCCTGATGGACACTGAATGCATCACAAGTTTCCGGGTTTCGCTCCATTTTGAACATGTACTATGTGATAAAATTTGTCCCACATCTTTGTTCACATTGCTTCATACATACAGTAGGTTCCCAGGACACTTGTCTAAGCTGTAACCTTTCTAAGCTTAATGATGTAGATGTCTGGATTTTTAGTGGTAAGTAACTAGAGATTGGTTTGGAACTAGAAATGGGGCATGACAGAAATGACAGCACTGTATTCCCCGGACAGTCCCATCACTTGCTCCGTCCATTTAATCTGTACTTATTGTAGTGATCGTGGGGTAGACGGGCAGGCAGGCAGCTGGTAAGGATGAGGCCGGCAGGCAAGGGTGCAAGATAAAGGAAAACGGGGTTTTATTGATTGAACGGGGAAGACAGGGCAGACGGCGATGAACTAACGTTAATGACAGACTTGCGGAATACGGACTTAGACGTGGACTAAATGCCCAAGACAAGCCGAAATAACAGGGAACAGCTGTGCACAATCGGGGAAGCACACATGGATGATGAGGGGGCGTGGCAACACACGAGGACTGGATGCGCAGGTCATGACACTCATTCAACAGTGACCAACCTGTGTAATTTCTAGAAGTACTAGATAGGTCATCTGGAAATTTTAGGTTTTTTACAGAAGTAAATAAATTTGCTTTTGCCTTGCCATGACATGTTGGTCTTAATGTTTACTTATTCATTTGTTACTTGGGATTTATTTATTAATGGGATTCCCATTCTTCACAAAGTTATCCATAATTTGTTGTGAACCACACAGTCGAATGCCTTTGCATAGTCGATGAAGTACAGGTAGATATCCTTTCGGTATTTTCTGCTTTCAGCCAAGATCCATCTCAGGTCAGCAATGACATCTCTCATTCCACATCATTTTCTGAATTCTGCTTGCACCTCAGGTAGCTCTCTGTCGATGTAATGCTCCAACTGCCTTTTATTTATCTTCAGCGGGATTTTACTTGATATCAGTGCTATTGTTTGGTAATTCCCACATTCTGTTGGATCACCTATCTTTGGAAAGGACACGGATATAGATCTTTTCCAGTCTATAGGCCCAGTAACTGTTTTCCAGATTTATTGGCACAGATTAGTGACGCTTCCAGAGTTGCACCAGTTTGTTGAAATATTTCAACTGATATTTACTTGATTTTCTTGGTACAGTAACTCTGTGTATATTCGCTCCATCTTCTTTTGAGTTCTTCTGCATCATTTAGTATTTTGCCTGTTGAATCCCTGAATGTTGCAACTCGAGGCTTGAATTTCTTCTTCACTTCTTTCGACTTGAGAAAAGCCTCCTGTGATCTTCCTTCCTGTTCTTCCAGCTGCAGATCTTTGCATATATCATTGTAATAACTTGCTTTGTCTTCTCTAGCTGGTCTTTGAAATTTTCTGTTCAGCCACTTTCTCTCTTCTTCCTCTTCCTTTAACTTTTCTCTGTTCAAGAGCAATTTTCAGGACCTCCTCCAACATCCACTTTGGTCTTCTCTTCCTTTCTTATCCTCTTAGTGACCTTTCGCTTTCTTCGTGTATGATATCTTTCATGTCGTTCCACAGTTTGTCTGATGTTCGATCGATTGTGCTCAATGCATCAAGTCTATTTTGGAGATAGTCTGTAAATGCATATGTGTTTGAGTTCGTACTTTGATTCTAGTGGCATTGCTTCAATTGTCTTCAACTTGAACTTGAACTTGCATACGGGCAGTTGGTGGTGCATTCCAGTCGCTCCTGGTCTTGTCCTCAATTTTGAAGTTGAACTTCTCCATCTTCTCCATACACAGATGTAGTCAGTCTGGTTTCTATGCATCCCGTCCGGTGAGGTCCATCAGTATAGTCTTCATCTATGTTGATGGACAAAAGCATCTGCAATGGAAAAGCCGTTGGTTTTACAAAAATCTCCAAGGCCATATTTCCCCAACTACCCATCCTTCTTCCTTGTCTCCCACATTTGCATTTCAATCACCAGTGATTATTAGTATGTCTTGATTGCAAGTTTGATCAATTTCATCCTGCAAAAGTTGGTAAAAATCTTCAATTTGCTAATGGATAGCCTTAGTGGTTGGTGCATACATTTATATAATAGCTGTGTTCAGTGTTCTTCCTTGTAGACGCATATATATTATCCTGTCACTGACCACGTTGTACTTCAAGTCATGTATGATGTTAACATTTCAATTAACTCATGAAATGTTTGGTTTTTATGTTGTGACACCTGGGCAGATTTGCAGTAAACTCTGGTTCATGATTGGTCATGCTACACATAAATTAAATTACTTATATGTATGAATTACAGGGTATTGATGAAAAGTTAACTTTTAAGAATATGCTTATAAAAGGTGATTACTAGTACTGTTAGCCAGTTCTTAATTTTTTTATGGTCTTGCAAAACTACAATATACCACTGTATCAATAAAAATCAAATCAATAAAAACACACCTGTTACACAGCAGTAAGAGAAGGACGACCCAAATGCAGGCTGTCAGTAAGTAAACCCCTCGCATATTTGATTGACCTTCCCAATTCAAAATATGCGACTGAACACATAGCAAAATCGATTGATTAGTTCATTATGTAGAATGAATTTAATTCGTTTCAATTCAGTGCAATCATACAACACAGGAATGCCATTTAATCTAGTAAACATAAATAATTACATAACAGATTTAATTCCAAGATGGTAGATATAACTAGTGACCTTATATATGTACTAGTGATTGAACTCTTTCTATGATTGTAAGATGAGAATTGTGCAATTGTTTTAGCCTTTCTGATTGTTTTGGCCTTTTCTAAGTCCTTTTCCCTGTGCATATATTTATTGTTTTTACATATCTAACAGTCTATCTGTGTTACCATTTGAGAGGAGTCTGTATGCAGTAGCTTTTCCTGTAGGTTGTCAGATGGGTAGGACTGCGATAGGGTTACTTTTAAGACTGTATTAAGCGCTCTTTCACCACGGTACAAAGAAATTCACATTTTAAAATATTTATTCTATGGGCGACACTTCAAATGTGGCATTCATTACGAATAACAGTGACACGCACAGACTGTTCAGGCAGGTGCTCGAACGGGTGGCATGCCTGACGGGTACTGGGGATCGGTACCCTTGGCTTTGGATAAACTGAACTGTCAGCGGGGCCGCTGCCCAGGGGCCCACACAACCCATAATCCGTCCCTGGCTGCGCGGTTATAACACCTAAAATAAACTGCATACATATGTGTCTATGCCAGGTCTGATAAATCTAAACTATTTGTGCATATGTATTTTTTATTTTGTACGTACACGTTTTTTCCCAATTAAATACACGAAACGTTTGATAAATGAGGCCTCAGGCTGCAAAACATGGATTTGCAGTTTCCATTTTGTGTCAGTTATGCTGGATTTTTGGGAAAATCATACTTTAAGTTACAGCTGTATTGACCGCTCATCAAGAAAATATTTAGCATCATTGATTATGTAACTATGTAACTGTAAAGGTTTTGTCAGCCTTTATTAAAAAAAAAAAATCCATGATAATGAGCCTGTTTCCTCCGGGTACTCCGGTTTCCCCCCACAGTCCAAAGACATGCTGAGGCTAATTGGAGTTACTAAATTGCCCATAGGAGTGCATGTGTGAGTGAATGGTGTGTGAGTGTGCCCTGCGATGGGCTGGCCCCCCATCCTGGGTTGTTCCCTGCCTCGTGCCCATTGCTTCCGGGATAGGCTCCGGACCCCCCGCAACCCAGTAGGATAAGCGGTTTGGAAAATGGATGGATGGATGATGAGCTTTGTGTATTGCAAACAAAATGAGGAACAGCTATACAGTAGTTAGAGCTAGCTAGTCGCCCCGTTTGCCTTATACTGGGCTACTCCACAAAGCAAGTTTAGACAGTGACCCAGATCATTTCAAAAGTTTCTACAAAATATGAAACCTGATTCTTGGCTGCAGATCAATGTCCATGGACCACTGGACCTTGCACAGGTCCCAGTCAAGTCGAGCTGCCTTTAATTTAAGCAGACAACTGTTTGTTTAGCAGTTTCCTCGACTAAAATTAGCCATGTAGCAGCATGTTTTGCCACTCAGTCCATCCAAGGGGGTTTGTTCTGGCAGGAAAGTGACGTCAACACATACCCTCTATAGCTATTCGTTTGAGCATTTACAGATTTCTGTCATTTTGTCATTGGTCTTTACAAAATGCACTGCCTTCCTACTAGCAATTATGAAGGTGTTGTTCTGCTTAGTCAGTGTTCCTCCTTTACTTTATCATCAAACCACGACATTTCTTCACACAAGCACTACAAACACGTTTAACTGAACTTGTTTAACAATTAAACCTTTTTGTAGCTAGTTGCTCTCAGCAATCAATTATTGCTGTTTCGAGCAATAATTAAATCTGTTAATACCTTTGATTCTTGTTCATTGTTGTCTTTGCTTCTTATAAAGCATTAGTAGTCTTGTATTGTTTCACAGTTTAGTTTGCATGCTTTGCATTATATTCTTCTGTATAACATACTGTAGATTAAAAAAAAATTGCTCGCAAATTTTTCTCTCTAGTTCACCATAAACGTGCTCATTATAAAAGTTACATTTTACGAAGTTTAATTACGTTTTTTCTCTTTTCCCCAGGGTAATGATCCCGGATCCCCCTACTAAGACTGGATTCTGTAACTGTATTCCTTTTATGCCCCCTTCCTTCCCGAAATTAAACTACGCCCTTGTTTACGCAGCATATTTAGGAAAAGCAACATCGTTTCGCTCTTGAAATGAGAAGAAGCTTCTAGCCACCCACCAGGGCATTTAACTTACGTTTTTATCAACAGCGCATGTGCAAAACCATAAAGTTAGATTCAGTCCTCCAGATGACCTCCTATCAGTGGGATTAAACAATTTGTAGAGCCGCATTGGTTAAAATGGTTTAATTATAATCGTGGACGCAGGTTAGTATTCAACACTGGTAGGGACCAACTCAAGCCCGAACCCCCGCCCCCCTAAACACACAGGGTACTCCCACAATACTGGCAAGCGCATGGTACTAGGCCTACGCCTTCGATTATAGGCTAATAGATGTTTATATTCTTTTTTGCTAACAATCATAATTTAGAAAGATTGCAAAATATCATACAGCGCAGGCAAAATGTAAGTTATTTTCGAAAATTAACATGAACCGCTAATTCGTGTTGGTAAATTTGACGACACAAAGCTACAGTGCAGTTTTTCCACATCGTTTTATTCCAGCCTCTATCCCTTCCTCGTGTTCTGGGTCGCCGAGATTATTTTATGTCAACATAATTTCTAATTTAAGACGTAATTTACCACTTATGTTAAATAATTTACATAAACTTTACCAAGATAATTTATACTGTGTCTTTTCAAATAAAAATATGATTCCGGTAGCTTATGAAATTAAATATTACGATTCAGTTCTATACTCACTGCATTCTCCTGTGTAACGTTCCGTGTAGCCCTGCTGCTCATTTCGGTACTAATCTGACTTACGTAAAATATCCTTGGGGTTGTGCGCATTAGCTGATCTGGTGTATGACTAAAATTGTAAAAGAGGGATTAAATGGGGGAAATTGCGTGTGTTGGCTGCAGCAATAAGCACCGTGTTCCTCACTGAAGTCTCCGAATTTGCATTACGGCCAGCTGCTCATTTTAGCGGCATAAATTAACTTGTGTATGTGCTTGCCCACTTTCCAACGTAATATTAGTAGTTATCGTTGCAAACATGTCACATATAAATTCATTAGGAAAAGGAGCTCAGCAAATCAGACAAGAAAGGGAAATGAGTGTCCGGTGTAAAATCTACTTACAGTTGTAATTTAAGAAGACATGAATTAATTAAAGAGAAGGGTAAATTAGAATTAAATCGGGATTATTTTTTTATATGAAATGTTTTCTTCATTCTCGACATACAACTTTTGTTGATGTGAAAAATGATGATGTAATATTTACGCAGGCGAATTAAAACGACAATTCCTTAGTCACAGCTTGTAATGATCGCACTAGATTCAAAATGCATAACCCATATTTAATACTAATTAACAACATATATGGAACTAAAATATATATAACTTTGCATCGCCAACACATTTAAAAGACAGTTCTACTTAATTTATTATAATGGAAGGAACGTTATTTACAATCCCAGGGACCGTAAATTGACACAGCAAAGCGAGAGATAATCAGCATAGAATTTGCTTCCCATTCTGATATTTTTATATATATATATGTATATATATATATATATATATATATATATATATATATATATATATATATATATATATATATATATAAATATCAGAATGAGAAGCAATACATATATATATATATATATATATTTTTTTTTTTTTTTTTTTTGGTGGGGGTGGATAGTTTTAACCACACGCGGATTCCGACGAAAACATGCCCTCTGAAACATACTCCACGTTTTGCACGGGGAAACCTGAAGACAGTCCAATGGATTAAAAATGTCCAATTGCCATGTACTATGGCACGTTAACTCTTTGCAGTACTTTCTCATCGAGGTGGTTATTAAAAGCATTTTGGCGTCAATAGAAACGAGTTAAGTTTGCGTGTGATCTACTACGAGACCAATACATCAGGACCGGAGTTGGAGCGAGTTTGGGGACCTTCGCGGTACAGCCGTAACACAGAGAAAGTCCGCAGTTGAATCGATTCAGGAGAGCCGAAAAAGAATATAAAAGGTAAGTGTATTATTTGCGACATATGAGCAGAAATTGTTCTGTTTTGAAGGAAGCTGCTTATGGTATTATCGGTATAACATGAAAAAGTACGGAATTATTTGTCAAGACTATTTGTTCTGAAACTGCAAGGCAGGTCATTTATATAGCACTTTTATAGACATGCTCAGCATAATTAATCGATTTAACATCACGACTTAAATGTTCATAAGAAAACTTTTAAATATTTAAAAATATTGCCAATTATTATGGAAAAGAATGAATTCTGCCGTATTTGATACATTAAACAATATATTTGTTCTATTAAAAAATGTAAAACATGGCCAAACGACATAATGTTTCCTAAAAATGATTGTTGTGTAAACCAGCGATTCAGACGTATTTTTTAGTCTTGAAATCCAGATTATAGAAAATATTTCAGATTGTGGGATTTAACTTCACACATGCTGCACCAACTATGGCTTGGGTTCTGTCGTTTGTTTAATCCGCAGCAATATTTCCAGTCATTCGGTAGAAAGAGCTCGATTTCATCTCATTTTTCATTTGTCTCAACGAGGTACATTTGTTCCATCAACCCGATCATTCTGTTAAAATTGACATAGACTCTTCAGTGGTTTGACTGCCAAGAAAACACACCCTGTCGTGCCATACCATAGAAAATGTACATACTCCAAAAGTTTTGTTTAAATTTATATTTAAAATTTATGTCATCGCAGTATTATTATTATTATTATTATTATTATTATTATTATTATTATTATTATTATTATTATTATTATGTGAGAATGGAAGTGTGTATTCAAATTACTGCATAATAAAAAATGTATATTTCTTAATTCTTAGTATTGCGGGATTGTTTGATTAAAAACCTTACTGTAACATAGCGTACATATTAGAAACGGATATTGCGTATATTACGTCGATCTTACACGTTTTTATCATCTTAATCGTGCGTAAAATTTCAATAGTTGTTGCAATGATATTGTAATTTAAAGCTTTGTTTGTCAAAGCTCAATGAGTTACAATCCTGCATCAACTTTGAATGTGTAATTGAACAGTATGCTAATTATCACTCCAATACTAATACATTTATCCTATATATTTCCTAATTGTGTCGCTTCTAAAGTGTTCGTATAAACGCAGGATGTCCAAAGAACCAAGTGCTATATCTAGAAAGGCGGCACATTTCTGAAGGAGTAAACATGCAAATGTATAAGCTACAGTTCGACTCATATTATCATAAGCAAATATTGAGGATCTGCACTAATACAGTCCCATCTGTGTTACTTTGTTTGAAATTACTGCAGATCCGTGATAATGAAACGTCGAGTGTCACGACAGACGGACATCTCAATCAAGGATTAGTCCAGTCATTTTACTATTGAAACATAAAATTATCATCCAGGGGGAAGGTCGTAGGCATTATCACAGCGCCGTGTCATTGAAATCTGCCCATGACCCCAATTTCAAAAGGCTGGACATTCTTAAGTGGCAACGGTCTCATTACATCCCATTAACGACAACCTGTACGAATGCTACTAGGATTATTATTGATCTTGTTTTTACTATAGTACCTACAAGTACAATTAAAAGCATGAAATGCCTACCAAAACAGACGATGAAATTCAAAACTATTCTGTAGACATTTTTTATTGTTATTTTTATTATCTTATGTATTTTAAAAGAAATACGAAGCGTAGATTGCGCTTTTTGATAGAATATGTGGTAAGAATATCGTTATATTTAACGATTTTTTATTTTTATTTTTTTAGCGGCTGCACGCAAAAATGGACTTTCACTGCCACAAACTTTCAGCATGTGTCCAAATAGGTAAGTATTTCTGATTCATTTTGGAGTACGCTATTTTAAGAGTGGAGTACAGGTAACGAAGAATTTGTAAAGATGAATCTAAATTTTTAATCATCAGATTTTTATTTTACAAAGGTAATAATTTCTTTGCCAGGGTACATATATATATATGGCGCCCTCTACTGGCTGTGTATTGGTATTGTTTTTTTAAGACCTAATGGAACACAATTCCAACAGCACGTATGTGTTTGATATATTTTTATAATTATAAAATAGGTATATTTTTGCAATTATTAGTCAGAAATACAAGCTTCAGTACAGCGCTTCAGTGCAGTTTTCATTCGCCGGTCTATGCTGTCATGTTAATTTATCTTTATTTTACTGCCACAACGACAATAATAATAATGGTTCATTTATACGCACCTTTTATATTGATAGTACTTATTGTGGTCATCGTCATCAGGTTTTTGGGGAAATTTAGAGTTTAAACATTTACAACTATAACAATGCTTGATTTCGATCAGCCGGATTGACCTTTAAATAGGCTGTGTGATAGTTGACAGTTGGGGAAATGAAGTGAAATATTAAAGCATTTCCCTGACGATTCCCATTTAAACGGTTGTGTTGTCGCACATGAATCGACCGAGTGATTATTGCTTGTCTAAAAAAATATCATCATGGTATATGACATAATTCACCATTTTAATTCGTTAGAGAAAAAGAACGAAAATGTAAAAATAATCCGGGCAATTTAGAGCTCGAAAGAATTTGCAAGCGGCAGCTGTATTTAATAAAATAGGACAGATGGGTCCATGCAGATCTCATTAGGAGTGGCTATTTTTGCCTGGAGAACTCACGACGTTTCCCCGATTTCTCTGGAAGGCCTGCCAATGAAGTTTATATAAAGGGCTTCTGATGGATTCTGTGTGAGCGACGAAGGCTTCTCGAAAACGCCAAATATATGCGGTTTATGCGTCTTAGATTTGACTTCAGATTTCAGAGAGTGGAATCCAGAAAACGAAGCATTTGTTCTATATTATTAATTCAAACATATTTTGGGTTAATTCTCCCAATGTTGTTATAAATAGTATTTTCATTCTGCATAATAAACGGAACAATTTTGATGGATATTTTTGGATGCATATTATTTATCAAATATATGCTGAATATATAAACAAAAACTAGTTATCTACTGAGGTTCTAAGCACTTATTTTGTTATCAGAATTTGTTATATTCAGCTATAGTACCTCACTCGAAGAATAAAATGTTGCTAATCAAGTTTGGAAAAAAGCTGCATGTGTGAAATTCGGATAATGAACAAAAACGCTAAATAGCACTAAGTAGGTGTCGCATTGATTGAAAAGCCTAAGGTTTGTGTTTTTCTCAGAAAAATAATTCTATTAAATAGCGTGTAACAAATAATATAGGCCCATATTTTTAAATGCAATATTTAATATTGTAACAAATAAAAATACATTTGCGGCTACAAGAAAAAGCCTTGTGTCTGCATCATGGTTTAAGTTTTGTAAATCACGTTAGGTCTTGCATATCGGTCCCAGCATTCTGCTGGAAATAATTTTTGATTGTTTCCGCTTCATACATTTTATAATATAGGCATAGTGAATCAAATACACGTAACCAACGTAAATAAATATATACGTACATAAATTAATAAACCTAACTTTGATATCTGAACAAATCAAGAAAAAATAACAGTAGGCCCACTGTCTTGCATTTTGAGAAATCTTTCTGTATAGGCAATAGGTCTTTATTTTTTGTTTGGAAAAATAAGAGAAAACATTTACAACTTATCTGTTCTGCCGTCGGATAGAAAAAAATACATTTGACTTAGCCTGTCAAAAAGTGGGATGGATTAGATGACGTCAAAGAAGGAAAAGTTACTTCAGAGAGCCTGCAAGGACCTGGGAACATATGAATTGAAAATTGAAAGATCTAATATCTGTGTGATTTTCCGTGGGTCTTCTGTCACCTGCCTTTTTAATCACTAGCCTCAGCCGTTATGTGTTCCAGCCTCCTACGAAAATGTTTATGCGGTTTATTTAGTGGCTTATTTGAGTTATACGCTTATTGTTTTAATTTGCGAACGTCTTTTAAATTGATCGGTGTGAAGTGTATTTCAGGGGCAGCTGCGCAAGTCTCCATCACAAATATTTTCTGAGTATAGGGGCGTTTCGGCTGGAGCTAAGACGCGGTTTCTGGTTTACATCGATCCTTCAGACTTGTTATTGATGGCTTCTGTGAAGGGTCCGCTGTATTTAGACCAACAACTGCACGGAAATAAATCTGAACCTGGCAACCAAACAAATTCAGTCATGGCTTCTAGCATACAGCCGCCCCAGCGGTTTCGGGGTAATAAACACCGCCTAGGGATCCGCGCCGCTTCCGATACCGCCAGTCCTGAATGCATAGGTATAAGGCTCGGCCTCTAGATAATTCCGTTTCCCTAGAAAAACATCTAAAATAATTATTGTATTTACCTACTGCATGAAAGAGTAGAGTTAAACTTTAAATATCGATGAATACAGCGTCTGGTACTTAGTTCAATTCTGCGATTGCAAAATTACTTTTGACTTACCTTTTCACTAATGCAGAGAGAGAGAAAATTCCCAACAAAACTGAAGACTCTTCAGACGACCCGTCAAAGAAGAAGAGGCAGCGAAGGCAGAGGACGCATTTCACCAGCCAACAGCTCCAAGAGCTGGAGGCCACTTTCCAGAGGAACAGGTATCCAGACATGTCTACAAGAGAAGAGATTGCTGTCTGGACCAACCTCACAGAGGCCAGAGTCAGGGTAAGACATGCAACGATGATTACATGATAAAGACAATTTTTCTGCAATTTTTAGGGTTTATTTCTTACTGTATACCCTGTCAGTTTAAAAGGAGTGCAGGCTATTGTTGTACCAGACTGAATGCATAAGCTGAGTGACAGATTATACAGAATTAAAATTGACTAAATGAAATGTCCATTCATCTAGTTATCCATCCATCCATCCATCCATGGATACATAAATGCAGACATACCTGTACGTATACATGCATACACAGACACATACATACATACATTCATTCATCTTTAAACTGCTTATCCTGGTGAGGTTTCCTGGGTGTTTGGCAGCAAAGGCGATAATGTGATGTATATTCAAAGGTTTATTTTAAAATTTTACTTTTATTTTTCATATCCTTTGTGACTGTATTCTTGCTTGTTCCTTCTTAAATTATTCTAATAGTTGCACAGTCAAAAGAGCAGTTGAGGATACATTTAACATGTTGTACCTGTATAACTATGCATGTGGTAATTAAAAGAATCTTGAATTTTAATGTAATGTAATGGCATAAAGTCTACAATCATTCATTATGCTAAATAGCCTTCCAATGTAAAGGGGGAAATGCACAGAGACACACTCACACATCAGACCCATAGGCAAGATTTTGTATGTGTGTGTGTGTATATATATATATATATATATATATATATATATATATATATATATATATATATATATATATGAACTATGTTTGCTATGGTTGTTCTCTGTTTCTCATTACTGAAGGGCTTTTTCCTTGCTTTATGGGACTTCAGTCCTGCTTCTAGGAGCCTGATACAAACTGTCCAACCTGATACCTGCGCTTAATGTGTCCCATTCCTTTTGAAGGTCATTTGATTTCATCCTCCGATTCAGGAGAGACTGTCGGATAAATTAACGGTCATCTCTGGCATTAGAATGTTGCTTTCGCCTTTTACCTGGCTGGTTTCTGGTCCTTCCCAGTGTCTCCTGCTTCACCTTATTCTCATGTACTGCTGACTTAGACATTTTGAACCTGGAAGCAACCTGTTGCTCGGCGCAGCCTTCTGCCAGCAGAAACACGATTTAACCAGAATTTACAAATGTAGATTTGTTTAAAAATATAGAGGGGTCTTTTAATTTTTTTTTTCATGACGTTGTGTGTCTATATGTAGTTATGCTGTTACAGACGCCGTTAGTAAATGAGCATAAATAAAGCACATGTAAATGCCATTGCATGTCGTGGAATACTGAAAGGACACGTACGCTGTTCTTGTTAATATGCCTTAACATTACTCATTTTTACAACTATTTTAGGTATGGTTCAAGAACCGCCGGGCAAAATGGAGGAAAAGGGAAAGAAATCAACAAACGGAACTTTGCAAAAATGGATTCGGTCCTCAGTTCAATGGACTTATGCAACCCTATGATGACATGTATTCCAGCTACACGTACAACAGCTGGGCTACCAAGGGAATAACGTCAGCCTCGTTGTCAACCAAAAGCTTTCCGTTTTTCAACTCCATGAATGTCAATCCGTTGTCATCGCAGGCTATGTTCTCGCCACAAAACTCTATCTCTTCCATGGGCATCAACTCAAGTATGGTACCCTCCGCGGTAACCGGCGTGCCGGGTTCAAGTCTCAGCAGCTTCAATAACTTGAACAACCTAAGTAATCCTTCTCTGAATACTGGAGTTCCTGCGCCGACTTGTCCATACGCATCGCCGACGTCCCCTTACGTGTACAGGGACACGTGTAACTCCAGTCTGGCCAGCCTGAGACTGAAAGCAAAACAGCATTCAAGCTTCGGATACGTTCAAAATCCTTCTTCCGATCTGAGTGCTTGCCAATACGCAGTGGACCGACCTGTGTGAAATCCGGGAATACTATAATCGTTTCTCAGGAAGCAGACGATACAAGTGTTCTTATATAACGGATGCACTATATTGGATAAATAACTGAAAAAGAGCTGAAAATCATGATGGAATTTCTATCCGAGAAAATTATATATTTAACTGTACTGTCCGGAATGGTATTTAATTTGTTGTTGGCTAAGTTTCAAAGATTGAACACTCCGTGTATAAACTGAACAGTAAAACTAATTTTATAAAGGCGAATGCAAATAAAGAATATAGAAAACATACAGGAATGACATTTGCTTACCGATGAGGTCTTGTGTTCTAGTAAATCTACCAGTTTTTGTGTTTTGAATCGATTGGAAAATGTATTATCTGATGTCTTTGTGCAAATGGGTTTTGTGCATAAGGGTTTTTATCCCTATGAAGAATTCGCTGCATGTGTCTAGCCTAGTATAATTTTTGGTACGATTTTTAAAATTGATTATTAACTTCCCAGATTTTTGTGTTCGGGCGTGTTGATGCTGCTTCTTGTTTGGGTACCGAACCTTAAAAACGTTCGTGTAGAGTGGGGGGTTTATCAATAAATAAATTGGCGAAACATGTTGTTGACAGGTTAGTAAAAACAGAAGATATTCGCTGTGGAAATCGGCTGCACATTGATTATTTGGTCCAAAAGAGTATGCCGAAATGCGAAATGACAACGGGCAGTAATATTTTCATTGCTTAATAGACCTGTTGCTCAATTTCTTCGTTGTATATTTCAGTGACTTTAAATAGTAAGCGAATAAATACAGTTTATTTTCTGCCAAGTTATTTATTTCACCGGGTTGTGAAATGCAGATATTGTAATAAATGAGGGGAACGTGTATACACAAAACAAACAAACAGATCCCTTACGATATTACATTATATTACCTAATAATATTCCTGCAGCGCGCATAAATTAACCATTCCACTTCATTACAGCCCATTTAAAAAGAAATGTAGGCCTAATGGCTTATAACTGTTGAGATAAATTTTGCTTACCGTTTTATTCTTTTACTTACTCCCAATGAGAATTTGGAAAATTGTACAGGCGTACATAAATGTTATAAATGTTTAAATGTTATATCCAAAAGTTTAGAATCCAATAGTAATTATTTAGGATATTCGGTCTCTCACTTAAATTCGTGGAAAGATTCCATCTGTCTGAAAATCCTTGTTTTTGTACCCGTCTTAATACACATTTCTACAAAACAGATCTGGTGAACGAGGGATTAATCCGTTGAAAGGCATGCATCTGAAGCCACACACATTGGAAAATGGTGTCTTACTTAAAATTTCTTCAATCATCTGAGATATCGGAATAACATTTTCTGGTATGTCTAAACCTTGAAAATTATAGTTATATCATGATGACAGTGTTTTCCAAATATTTCATTACTTGAATGAATGCATCCCAGACATGAGTGAGTTAGGCCTATCTCATTAAATATTTTTTAAAAGTAGGTGTTTAAAAATAGCGAATCAATGGCGAGTTATTTCGTAACATTAAGTACTTAATTATCTCATACTTAAGATCGCTCGATAATTGGAGAGTGTATCTCGAAATCCTTTGTAACTAGTAATTCGTACTTTCTTTCGTAAACTAAGCAGTGATCCTACCCTGGATGGGTTTCCAGAAAGCTTCTAAAGGCTAAGCTGAAAATAAGTAGGCCCACTTTAGCCACGTACGTTTTTGTCAATAGTTCGGGCATCACGTGCAACCATGTGGAATGATCCATTACTCCATCTACTGCCCCGCTCCAATTAACATATTTTTGGAGGTTGGGAACTTGAAAATGAAAACTCAAAGCAGGAAGTGAAATGTCAAGTTGGAAAATGAACAGAGAAAATTTTTTTTCCAGTTATTTTTTTTAATCTTTCACAAATGACTAATACATAAGTGGAAAATGAAAATACTGTTTCATTTTATTTTTAATTTTGGCAGGATCGTTGCGCATAGACTGTGGAAACTAAATGGCTACGTAAATCTAGCAAGTGGAGAGCAGCGCCGCCACGCATGGATGGCCACAACAAGAATAGACAGAGAATACTGTTAATTAGTGGCTCCAGACCGATGTTTGGAAAATGGAACGTAATGCATTGACATCGACATATTTATAGTATATTTTTATTTCAGGAAACTTATTGTACGGAAAATAAAATATAACCTATAACACACAAGTGGACAATTTTATAGAGCTCCCCCTAAAGGTCGCAGGGGAAGATTTCAAGGAAGTTCGTATCCTTTTCAGGGGAGCCGAGCTCCCATTAGCTCCCCCGTAATTCGAACCCTGGGTGTAAGTGCAGCTAGACTGAGCTTCCCATGAATGCCCAGGTACAAGTGTAAGCAGGATTGGAGAAGGAGCTACACAAAAACTTCTAAGAATACAAGAATCTAATATGACTATTGCAGGACCAGAAGGGCAACGTAAGAACACGGAGGGAATGTGAAGAAGCATCAGGTTTAAGGGATGGCTGAAAAAAATACAGAATGATATTGTAAATAATTGGATTTTCTGGCAAATGAATAAAGATGTATTTGTTATTTAGATAATGGCCTTTACCTCTCCCATGAGCTCTGCATGGACTTTGGAGACTCCGTAGATGGTTCGGGGGCGCTGCACGCACAGGTCAGGGGTGGGGTTCCGGGGGGAGGTGGGCCCGAATGCACCGATGGTGCTGGGGACAAAGAGGCGCAGGCTGTGTTCTACCGCAATGTCCAGGATGTTGTGCAAACCTGAGGGAGGAAGCCATCTTTGTCAAAATGCAGGATTCCACAGCTCCGGTCGGAATTCCAGTCCACATTCCTTGATTTACAGACCAAATACTTGCAGAGAACAAAGGCCATTCAGCCAACAGAACAGGGACAGCAGGGAAACGCTCCTTACCTGTGATGTTTACAGCCCGTGCCAAAGATACATTGGCCTCTCCAACAGCACTGAGGAGGGCGCTATAGTGGACCAGCCAAGTAATTTGGTTGTTCACTACAATCCCACGCAGGTTCTTGTCATCCAAAATGTCAGAGTAAACAAAGGGGCCTGCAGTGTACAAAAGGGATATTTGTAATAACAACTTTCAGCCACTGGCTCAAGAAATATAGAGCATGAAAAATAAATCAACCTTTAAAGTTTGCACAAGGTAAACTCACCTTATGACTTGGGGGATTCCTGATGTCTGACAGAATTACATTGTTTTTACCAAATCTCTTCCTGGGAAAAGATGACAAACTTCAGTCACAACTAGTAACTTCAGGCAATGACTGAAGGGTCTAAAGCATCAGAAAATCATCCAGGGTATAGAATCAGTAAAACAGTAATGTTGGAAAATGGAGTACTGACTGTCACTAATGGCCAGTGCAGTAAAAAGTCAGACAGTACTAAATAATTCTGCAACAGGATGGAAATTTTTGAGTCTAAGCTTCACGGGTCAGCAGATATAGGACAGAATGTAGAACCCTCTGGTGGAGTAACTGAGCACAAATGAATGTCTGGTTTGGGTCAGATGGTCTGAGTAGTATGTAGAAATAGGCACCTTCCTACTGTACCTAATGCGGTAAGTCTAGATCTTACAGGTTAAGCTTTTTTTATGCTGGCTGTGTGATCTTAGATTGTGTTGCATATTCAGAACAACACTGCTGTTGAGGGACTGCTCCAGATTTCCCATAGCATACTGAATTGGACTGGCAACAAATTTCAAGTATAAGCTTCACAGTTCAGGAGAAATAGACAGAAATGCAAAAGATGTCGCTATAGCGCCCCCATCAGGCTCAGGGTGTCTAGATAAATGAATCATCCAGTTTTGGTTCGGATTGGTGATTATTAAGCCTGTAAAAATGTATGCTTGAATTTCATTGGCCAGCATTTTATGACTTATGACTACCATAGTATGTGTCTGACCTCATGCTTGGTCATAGTAAACATCAGCCAAATTTCATTTGGATCGGCCAAGGAGATACTGGCAGTAGGTAGTTGTAGTGCACCCTATTGACGAAATGCGGCCTGCCTTGTATGGTGTGCCGAGAATGGTGCTGGGAGGTAGGATTTCAAATTTTATTAAGGTAGGCGAAGTAATAGTCAGGTTATAGCAGTCTGCTTAAAACAGGCCAAATCAGCTCAGCAGGTTTGGCAAATTATGCAAATAAGCAAAAAATCTAAGTAGGTGGGGCTTAATATTGTTATTGGCAGGCTGGTAGGGCATGGCTGTCTATATCTGCAGAAAAAGGAATTTCAACTCTAGGACTAACAGGTCAGGAGACATCGGCTGAAACATGGGGGGACTGACTTGGGTCGAATGGTGTGAGTAGTGGGAAGGAACTGACATTTTTGTTCCAAGTCAGGTCAGTCTAGGTCTTACAGTTTAGGCTGCCCATTTCATTTTTGTGAACAAAAATAATGAAAGAGAAAAATCCTTACAAAAACAATAATGGTCCATAGCACTACGTGCTTTGGATCCTTAGTCAATTTTAAAAGTCATCGAGCAAGTCAGTAAGTTCCCCCAAGAAAGCAATAAAATGCACTAGCTGGAAGGATGCTGATGGTGCAGACAGCGATGGACATGGGCTGACTGCCGCATCCTGGGTCATGGAGGACCTACCTAGTCACCTTGCTCAGGGTTCTGACAAAAACCATCTTCTTCAACCTAAGTAAGAAAGGTAAGGGGGAATTAAGGGTGGAACCATTCCATTTCACAATCCCCGAGTATCACATGCAGCAACTTCTGCATTATCAGTTACATTTCATATCCTTATTAGTTCTGCAGTTTTTTCCCCCACAAGTTCACATCTTAACAGACGCAGCAGTCGGAAGTTAATCTAATTAACAGAACGTTAATATTCCATCCATTATCCAAACCGCTTAGTCCCCACTGGGGTCACGGAGCCTATCCCGGGAGCGGCCAGGAAACCAACACTCAGGGCCGATTTAAACAGGCCAGTTAGCACGCTTTAGTACTGTGGAAGGAAACCAGAGTCCCCGGGGGAAAACCCACGCGAACACGGGGAGAGCGCCCGAGCTTCACCCAGAAAGGTCCTAGGATCGAGCCCAGCGCTAACCACCGCGCCAGAATGTTAACGTAATTTAACGAATTAAGCAACTTGAAATCGCATAAAAATGTTTTGCGAACGACGTTTTATTTAATAACTTATTTAATAACAATTTAAGAAACTGACAAATAAGGTCGATTTAAACATGACTTGACATGGCATTCTAGTAAAAACAGTAATAAGTAAGCGCATTCTTCTTTATTGTGCAATTTTCCTTGTGTATAAATGATTTCACTAGATCGTATCTGAGTGTTTAGCACGAATACATTTTTCTTGAGTAACCTGCTCTTACCTCTGCGATGGGCTTTTCTTTGTGGGTATCTGACTGTAATTCGCCAGTTTTTATATTGCTATGCCTTTTAACCAATCAATTTTTAACCAAAATTGTCTTAAACGTCTCAACTTACCGGTTGATTTAAGCGCCTTATTAAACTTATTTTGGCGCGTTTTTCACGCCTTTGTGAGTGTATTCGATAGGAAGGCCATCAACCCCAAACGCCTACAGACGCAAAAAATGCACGCCTAAACACCGAAATAATTCACACGTTAATATTTCGTTATATATCACGTTTTATTTTTAAGAGACCGCCATGTATCTTCTCCTACGGGTAGCATATTCCAACGTGTCTTAATACAACCCGTGGCAAAAAGTATGGAATCACCCCTCTCATGAGATGTTCATTCAAATCTTTAAGTGTGTAGAAAAAAAAAACAAGCGCATACATGCCACAAAACTATTTTCACTCAACAATCCAAGCTTCTGGCTGTATAAAACATTTAAAAAAAAAAAAACAAAGAAAAATAACTATAGTCAATGACAGCTGTTTTAAAGATCAAACAGAGGAAAAAAATATGGAATCACACAAATCTGAGGAAAATTATATGGAATCACCAAATAAAACCACTTCTAGTACTTTGTTGCACCACCTCTGGCTTTTATAACAGCTTGAATTCTCTGAGGCATGGATTTAACTAATGACAAACAGTATACTTCATCAATCTGTCTCCAGCTTTGTCTTATTGCAGTTGCCAGATCAGCTTTGCAGGTTGGAGCCTTGTCGTGGACCATTTTCTTTAATTTCCACCACAGATTTTCATTGGATTAAGGTCCGGACTATTTGCAGGCCATGCCATTGACATTATATGTCTTTCCTGTAGGAATGTTTTCACAGATTTTTCCCTATGGCACGATGCATTATCATCCTGAAAAATTATGCTACCATCACCAAACATTCTTTCAATTGATGGAATAAGAAAAGTGTCCAAAATCTCAACATAAACTTGTGCATTTATAGAAGACGTAATGACTGTCATGTCTCCCATACCTTTACCTGACATACAACCCCATATCATTAATGATTGTGGAAATTTGCATGTTTTCTTCAGGCAGTTGTCTTCATAAATTTCATTGGAACGGCACCAAACAAAAGTTCCAGCATCATCACCCTGCCCAATGCAGATTCGTGATTTATCACTGAATATAACTCTCATCCAGACATCCGCAGTCCAAGATTGTCTTTCTTTAGCCCATTGAAACCTTGTTTTTTTCTGTTTAGATGTTAATGATGGTTTTCGTTTGGCTTTTCTGTATGTAAATCCCATTTCTTTTAGGCGATATCTTACTGTCCGGTCGCAGACATGGACTCCACTTTCTGCCCATTTGTTCTTCATTTGTTTTGTTGTGCATTTTCTGTTTTCAAGGCATATTGCTTTAAGTTTTCTGTCTTAGCGATTTGATGTCTTCCTTAGTCTACTAGTACGCTTCCCTTTTACAACCTTTCCATTTGATTTGTACTTCGTCCAGATTTTAGACACAGCTGACTGGGAACAACCAACATCTTTTGCAACATTCCGTGAAGATTTACCTTCTTCAAGAAGTTTGATAATCCTCTCCTGTGATTTATTTTCTCATTGAGATTTGATGTGTTTTCAAAGTGTTCCTTTAATTTTTTTGAGCAGTGTATATATACATATACAGCTCTGAAAAAAAACCTGTTTTAAATCCTGGTTTAATCCTGGTTCTGCTGGCAGAAGGCTACACTGCAAGGCAGGCTATTCCCAGGCTCAAAGTTTATAAGACAACAGTAAAAGAACAAGGTGAAGCAGGAGACAGAGGCAATAACCAAAAACCAGCCACGTAGAGGTCAGAAGCAACTTTCTAATGCCAGAGATGACCAGGAACATATCCAGCAATGATAAGTGTTATGAAGTGCACTGATAGGACAATTTATAAATGGTAAATGGGCTGCATTTATAAAATAAGAATTTTGGTTTCAGTGTCTTGCTCAAGAACACCTTGGTGGAGTCAGGAGGAAGAAGGCTCGAACCTGTAACCCTCCAGTTACCGAACAATAGCACTACCTCCTGCACCACCGTCTTCCCCAATTACAACACATCCCTAGAAGCAAGACTGAAGAGCCATAAAGCCAGGAAGAAGCCCTTCATCAATGAGAGGCAGGGAAGAGCCAGGCCGCAGTATGCAAAATTAAAAACTAAAAAAATATTTTACACAGGCGCACACTTATACATTGAGAAATGAGTGAAACTGAAAAATTTCCTGTGGTCTCTTAATTTTTTCCAGAGCCGTATATAGCAGTATCATCGTTTATATTCAGCAGTCTGTATTTCAAGAAAAATAAAAAAACATTAAGAGCATCTTTATGGACTATGTTTTACTCTGTTTTACTCAATACAATGACAGACATAATGTGTAAATTCACTGTGCTTTCCTTCATGCTACAAGCCCCCTCCACAAGTCCTTCATTTGCCACACCATGGCTGTAGTAATGAGCAGTGAGCAGCTGCAAACACCTCCTTCAGGCCCCTTCCAGTTCACTCATGTGCAGGAAAACTGGCAATTCTCAAGCCCCCCAGAAGAGAATCAAATGAGGAATGAAGCACAGTGATATCTTCGATATGGAAGCTCAGGAGAAAAAAGTAAGTTGAGTTTTCATGCATTGTTCATTGTTTTTCCTTGTCTCCAAGGAGGCATTCCTTTACATGTACATATTTACGCTTCTCAGTTCATGATGACTCAGAGGTAGAGATTTCAGGTCCAAAGGGTACAAATCCAGACCAAGATTTTGTTTCAACCAACTAGTTGAGTATAGAGTCACAGTCACAGGGTACTGAACTGGTTGGTTGGTGCTGTCAACAGTACTCTCATCCTGTAGCCCTTTAATACTTGTAACCATCTCTGTTTGAAGCTTAGACACAGTGAGTCATTCATAGAAAAGTATCTAATGAAGTTAATGGTCAGTGACATGTAAACTACCGATGAATCAAATTAGTAGTACATTTGATTTTAATGGACTGTTCGATTGTTAATATACTTAACATTTTCTACAGTTTTGGAATATAGCATACTGCCAAAACAAAGTATATTATACCCTACAAAAATGACAGAACATAAACACTGATCTAGAGAGCACAGTCCAACCTTGTTTGTATGTTCTGTCATATTATAATGCCTGAATTATGACACTGAACAGGACATGGTTATTCACTCTGTAAAAGAGAGCCGACAGAACAGAGCAAATACTTTATATTTTGTTGGATCAGATTACTTTTTAATTATGGTTGACCTTTGTTTTGTTGAGATTTGGTTTGCCATCAATTTAACTGCCATCAGTGTCTGACATTAATTTCATCTTGCTTTATTCGTTTTAAATCAGAGAGACCTGTTTTATACAAGCTACCACCTTCATGACAAAGTGAGATTCACCACCTCCAGAAGGTCATCTCTCCGACTTCCTACCAGGCCAGCTCCATCTCCCAGGGGGTCTCAGGCCTTACTGTGCAAGGGGCAGCTGGGAGATGGTCATGGAAATATGGTGGTTGATGGTGATCTGCTGTCGTGTCTGACAAAGTAGCATCCCGGCAATGGCCCTTCTGAACCTGAAAAACTCAGAACATTAAAGTAGCTCAATCAGTGCCAGAATGAGGCCTGTTCCATCTGTGAATGGAACAATACAAGATACAGTATGTAAGTAAAATAATGAATCTTTGTCACATCATTGCATATATGAGTGTTTTGCATCACATTGTTCTGGCTAGTTATAGCTCATGTTCAGAGAAAGGGAATAAGCAGGACTTACTTTTTGTTGGCAATCACATATATGCAAGGGTTATAGAAGGTTGATGATTTGGCAAAAAGAGGTGCGATGATCGCCATGGTAGCGGGTATTGTTCTGGGGTCGCCGAAGGATGCCCAAAGGCACACGATGGCGTATGGCGACCAGGCCACAAGAAACATCAGAATCATCACTATGGACATCTGATGATAGCAATAGAGAGTAAATGGGACAGTATACTGGGTTTCTCCGTCAAGTAGGATAATTAAGAAACAGCCTCATTAAGCTTGATTGTGTGGCATTTATTGTCCATTTAAACTCTCATTCAAATTACAAATTGAAAGAAAGTTACTCTCAACAGACTGGAAACTTTGCTAATACAGCAAACCCCCTGTATTCGCAGTTTACCATGGTCCGAGAAAATTAAATTTTCTCATTGCTCTATCATCTCTTGAGAATCTCTTTCATTTCAGAAGGTTCAGTACTGTATAATGATGAACAATGTACTTTATTGATACTGTTTCTAATGTTGGCAATGTATTACTATACGTAATTTCTCAATTACCATATGTAAGTACCAATCTTGGGAAGCAGCTAACTAACATTAGCGACGCTACTAACTTTTTTCAGTAGCACAGCTATTTCAAAAATAGCTTTTCCAAGTAGCTAACTTTTTTTTTACAAATAGCGATGAACCATGGTAAAACGCTACATCGTTAAAAAATACTACATCGTCGACTTGCGACCTTTGCGACATGATCGATTGACTTTTCGACTGTTCTGAGACCACAAATATGTGGCCACGACTACAGCGCTTCTGGCAGCGAGAGAGTTGCCCCACATGACTGTATGACATTTTCCGCAAGCATCCCCATAAGACGCTCATTCATTCATTCATCTCGTGTTCAGGCGACTGTTTGCAGTGGTCACAGTAGAGCATACATTTGTGTTTCAGCAGTATAAAATGGTGATAAAAAGGTTTTAACAATAATGAACTAAGAAAATGGTGAGAAAAAGGTTAAAAACACTAAACAATATGGCTTAAAGATGATATAATTTTATTATAGAGTACACTATACATATGATAATATTTGCATGTACAATAAAGGGTCAACAGATCGAGGTCATAAGTAAATTTCTTTTTTATAATTTGTATCAATACTTCAATAATGACCTGCATTATTTTTCCTCTATTTACAAAGACTTTTCAGCTACCAGGTGTTTTTGATTGGTGTTCTTTGCTTGAATACTTGGGGATAGATGTTATCTATCCATCCATCCATTATCCAAACCGCTTATCCTACTGTGTCGGGGGTGTCCAGAGCCTATCCCAGAAGCAATGGGCATGAGGCAGGGAACAACCCAGGATGGGGGGCCAGGACATCGCAGGGGATGGATGTTAAAGGCTTGAAAAATATTTCACGGCAAACAATGTTTTAGACACTTTCATTAAAATGCACATGGACACTCTGGTTCTTGGACAGATTTTTAAAATCTCTTTTTTTTTGTAACACTTCTAATTTTCACACAGTAATTCTGAAGTACTCTTGGTTTACACTAAATAAAAAAACATTTTTGAAACCTTATTGTGATTTGATATTATATTGTTAAAAAATATAGGTTCATTTGAACTTTTAACATCATGTTTCATATTTTTTAGTTAAGTTCATTTAAGAGCATCCTACAGCACCAATATTAAGTATTACCGGATGAAATAGCTTTGATGCACTTATCTAGTTTTTCTCTGTAGCTTGTGGTATAACTAATTAGTATATTAAAATAGTAGCTTGGCTGTAGACACTCTACTGTCAGACTTAGTAATATAATGACAACAATGTGGACTGGCTGGGGGGCTCTGTGGACTGGTTTGAGAAACTGGTTTGTGAACTAGTCACAAGATTTGTACCAGAAACCTTCAGCTAGGCAGAGAGGCCTAACCTTCAGTGTCATACCAAACTTGGAAGTTCTAAGACACTTGTTTTGTGTACAAGTGAATTATGATGGAGAGTTTTGACTTATATCATGAACCAGATAAGAACCATCCATCCATCCATCCATCCATCCATCCATCCATCCATCCATCCATCCATCCAATTTCCCCAGATAAGAACCATTTGTTTTGAAAACATCTCTATTATAAATTTGATCTTTAAAGCGGTATAATAATGTGCCTCACATCCATCTTGGGGGCAGCATTGTGGTGCAGTGGTTAGCACTGTTGCCTCACACCTCTGGGACCCGGGTTCGAGTCTCCGCCTAGGTCACATGTGTGCGGGGTTTGCATGTTCTCCCCATGTCGTGGTGGGGTTTCTTCCGGGTACTCTGGTTTCCCCCTACAGTCCAAAGACATGCTGAGGCTAACTGGACTTGCTAAATTGCCTGTAGGAATGTGAATGATGTGTGAGTGTGCCCTGCGATGGGCTGGCCCCCCATCCTGGGTTGTTCCCTGCCTCGTGCCCATTGCTTCCGGGATAGGCTCCGGACCCCCCGCGACCCAGTAGGATAAGCAGTTTGGAAAATGGATGGATGGATGGCCATCCAGCTTGTAGCACTGTCTTGTGCAATATGCTGTTTTGCCCCAAGTTCCAGGTCTCCAAAACCGTGACTCAGATAAGCACAGTGGTACAAAGACAGACTTAATTCGTTTCAGAAGGCTGGCTGCGTTGGCATTTGGTTGAGTTCCAAGTGGAATTTCCCAATAAAAATAATGCAAATGAATTTAATCCATTTTAGACCCCAAAATGATTGCCTATCAAAACTACCTACTAACTGCCTACCTAACTAATTATAAAAAGCATTAACCATCAATATAAAACGAATAAGCACATGAAAAAACGCACATACAAAAACATTAAAGATTAAATAAATGACAATCGCACACTCTGAAACAAGAGCAGACACACTGTACATGCACCACCTTCAAGTCTCACTATCATTTCCTTTTTAAGTTCTACAGTCACTCCTACTGCTTTCCTCTTTGGTTTACTGATTGCTGTTCACTTTCATAGGGGGCATGATTACTTTATCCCTAAATGCACTGTAGGTAAAGCACAAAAAATATTCACATCAAACCGAGGAACACAGCTTTCACATGTTGAACTCGGTCAAGAGGTACAGTACAGTGAGACTGACAGCAATTAATGGGCATCAGCATCCCAGTAGGACCGTTTGACTTTGTCTCAGCCCATCAGAGACGCTTCTCTACTGATACAAGTTTTGTTTTGTCGTGTTCTGAGTTTCCGGTTAAATTTATCTCGACAGACCCGTTCGAGGTCCGTATTGGTAGAGTTGAACGTGTCTCGACTCATACAAGTTTTAGCAGGAACGGTCAAGTTCCAAGATTTATGCCCATTCAATGTCTGAGTTGGTTGAATTAAGAGGAGTTCCAAGGTTATACTGTAATTGGAAGATGGAAAGGTGGATAATATGGTGAATTTTCAGATATGTCATCTGAGTAAAAGGATATTTTGAGACGAATGGGCACTGCTGATGCTGACTTACCTTGGTGACGTCTACCTGGTCAGACCAGTCAAGGTTGGTGACATCCAAGTGGTTGCTGGAAATGTATCGCTTCATGGATACAGAAACATTGTAGTAACAGTATAACATGGCCAACAGGGGAATGAGGAAATTCACAAGTACTACAGCCATGGTGTAGGAAACAAAAGACCTGCAAAGGGAGTATAAGCACAATATGTAATAATACTGCATTATGAAACAACTCAACAAAATGTAACAAATTTTCACTTCATTATGTAACAGCACCTGCATGTTATAATCTGCCGCAATTTGTAATAGACAGCTTGAATGCAATATGAGTTTCCAAGTGTCGTAATAAATTATTACATATTGTGGTGGGTATTACAAAATTCAGAAGTTGCACTTTTTAATGAAGAAAATGTAACACTGTGCATCATGTAATAAACAACCTAAGTGAATGACACTTTGTCGTTGTTAATACTTAATGCATTGTTACAGGGGACATTAACTGTAAAGGAACTGTGACAGAAAACACAGTGAATTTCTTACACATTACACCCATAATTTTGTTGAGTAAAACAAAAGCATCTGACTTGACTCTTGGAATGCACAGCGCTTAATTTGGCTTATGATATAGCTATTTTAATAATGAATCATACCAAGAGAATACTTGAAAAGTTCATTTTCAGTAATGGTACGTACCAAAATAAAAGTCCTATACGCTTACCTACCTTTTCTTGTGGTACATGAAATAACAGGCTGCGCAGCCTACAGTGTTTATTTTAGTTTGAACAGCAGGGTGGAGAATGTTGGTATAGGGTGACAAACACTCACGAGTCATTGTTCCTCCAGTTGATGGTGCAGGTGGCCCCGGTGGGATCTGGGGCGTAGCTCGCCCAGCCCACCACGGGCATGGAGGCCCAGAAGAGGGCGTTGGTCCAGGCAGCTAGAATCATTAAGGTATAGGAGCATGTGTTCATCTTCTGTCCTTTAGGGAGAAAGTAGCAAACATGAGATGCAATAATTTGCCATCATCAAATGCACAGAATACCTATTTAGGGTACAGTTCAAATAATCTATGAGGGTATGAGCTGGTCAATTAAGAAAAGGTAAAAGTTAACAAAGGTGACAGTCACTATGTGATGCCCTGGTGTTTCCTTCATTTACATATTTCACTGTAATCCTTATTTCATTTTTTTTATGTAGCTATCTTGGTGCTTCAATCGCTCTACTTCCCAAAGTTAACATAAAATGTATAAGTCGATATTCAATATATTCTAGGATGCAAATCATCGGTCGTCTAAATATACAACTCTGAAATAAATTAAGAGTCCACAGCAAAACTTTCAGGGCCCTATTTTCCACTGGTGCAAAGAACGATGCAAAGTGGTTTTGCTGGTTTTGTACCAGTACATTACTCATTTTCACGCCATGTGCACATACGGAGCCCCATAGATGTTATCAAAGAAAAAAATATGCTCTTGTAGTAATTTATGCTCTTGAGTTACTAACCCATCTAATCTGGCTAGCTACCTGAGGCTAATGCTGCATGCATAGACAACATGACGGGATAAAGAAAGTAATTTTCTCTCAATGAAAAATATAGACACATTAAAGCTCATGATAAACTGCCGGAAACAAGCCAACGAGAAGCAGCTGAGGAACTAGAATAACCTATATTTTACGTACAATACTGTATTGTATTATACCGTATTTGAATTATACACTGTTAAGTAATTTACTTTATGCAGTACTGTAATTTTAAAGGCATTGGAAACAGCTGTATTGTATTTTGAAAATAAATATAATAAAATTTAGTAAGTAGTGACATTCTGTTTTATTATCGTATATTCATGTAATAAATATATGAATGTAAATTAGATGGTGATTTGCCTGAGACTATAAAACTGGTTATAATGATCATACTGATATATATATATATATATATATATATATATATATATATATATATATATATATATATATATATATATCAATCAATTTCACCCAGACAGATATGATCACTACAAGCGGTTACCACTGTATTTAGGTAAGTCAGGTGGAACATTACAATAAAACCCTCAGAATGTCACAGCATTCTTTCTGGCATGTTGTACGTTGCGTAACATTGCCATGCATGATGGATGTTTGTTTGGACATAAATGAGGACACATTAGAGGACTTTAGTAGGTGTGATGCTGAACTGCATGTGCTGATGCCAACAAAGGGGAGTACACTGACAGCAGTGCGGGCAAGGAGGGGTCAGCTGGCAGAAGAGCTGAATGTCCGTAGCCTGGTAAGGAATCTAAATTGTGAGAGTAGAGAAATAACAGTCCTATTGCCTTCTATTTGAACATTTTAAAACACCTGTCAGGTTGTGTTTTGTTTGAATGAAGATTGCACTTTTATTTATATTTTGCGAACTGCAGACCAAAAATTAAAATAAAAAAACACACAGGGATAATTAAGTCCCTGTTCCCAGCTGCTGTGCTCATTCAGCAGCGAGCTTCTGTTTTCCCCGCCTTTTGACATCATTATACCGCTTTCAATGATGCCAGAAAACAAGGACACACTCGCTGCCCCCTCATCCCACACCTGCTTCACCTTAAAAGCCTTAGGTGGAGCAGTGGTGCTCCTGGAGAAGGCATGCTTGTTTATTTTCACTTCATGCACCAGCAAATGCATTTCCTCGGGTGAAACGCAATCTGGGTTGCTAGGCAAATGCGCCGCTGTAATAGCAATCCGCTGTAGATGATGCGCCACTGCCTTTTAAAGTTGAGGTGATGCACCATTCTGATTGGTTGATTGCATGTTATACCCAAAACACACCTCTGAAAAATGAAGAGAGTTCAGGACAACCTTGCGCTTTAAAAATAGCGAAATGGAATTGGACACGCCCATAAATGTTAGTTACGCTTTGCACTTTACACTTTGCATTTAGATTGTCAAAATAGAGTCCTCAGCCCTTCTCAGCATTGATGAAGGGCTTCTTCCGTGCTTTATGGGCCTTCAGTCCAGTTATGAACTGTCCTAGCAGTGCATTACACGCCACTTAATGTTTCCCATTCTTTTTGAAAGTCAATTGAGGTCATCCTCTGATTTATGAGACACTGCCGGATAAGCTGACAGTCGTCTCTGGCATTAGAAAGTTGCCTCTGCCCTCTACCTGGCTGGTTTCTGGTTACTGTCAGTGTCTCCTGCTTCACCTTGTTCTTGAGTGCTGCTGCCTTAGAAACTCTGAGCCTGGAAACAACCTGCCTGATGGTGCAGCCATCAGAACCGGGACTAAATCAGGAGTTAAAAATGCAAATCTTAAAAAAAATATAGTGTGGTCTCTTAATTTTTTCTAGAGCTATACATAAAAACTGGCTGCAAACAGCAACTGCCCGTCTGTTTGGCTATTTACACCAATCCTCCAAAGTTTGTGCCCCCTGGCTCCAGGAAAAATATCAACACTGTCAAACAAACATAAAAGGCATAATAATAATAATAATATCATTGTCTATTGACACTTCAGTGCAAATAGAAACTGCTGTATTTTAATCTAATGTAATTTATTGTAATTAATAAAGATCAACTGATAGTTACATACTTCAAAGGAAACGTACTGCTTAATGTGTCTGGTCTTTCTTCTGGCATGTGGCGTGTGGGAGAGCATTTGAGTACCTATATCTGCTCTGCAGATGGTGAGATATCGGTCGATGGCCACCACTGTGAGGAGTCCGATGCTGGCCATACCAAAGAAGATGTTCAAAGCTGCGTAGACCTGTGGTGGCAACGTTCATCAGCTGGTAAGAGGGAAGTGCCACGCACTACTGCCTTCAACGTAACACGATGGCTACAATCATCGATGATGCCATCCAAGGACAGCAAAAGAGCAACTGGGTAAACTACTAATCATTACAAGGTCTGCATTCTAAAGCATTAATTAAAAAAATAATACAAATAAAAATAATTTACTGGGGAGAACATGCAAACTCCACACACATGTAACCCAGGCGGAGACTCAAACCCGGGTCCTAGAGGTGTGAGGCAACAGTGCTAACCACTGCAGCACCATTCCATCATCACATAAAGAAAGTTTTACAATAAATACAAGATAGTTTCATTTTGCTAAAAAATCCCAATTTTGTCATTCACAGCCCATAGCAGCCCATATCTGGGATTCTTCAGCCAAGACAGGTTCTGCAATCTAGATTTCTGACCGTACGAATAGGTATGGCTATACAGCTATCTATACAGCTGGAACACCTGGCAGCCAGTGAAACCGAACTTCCAGCTGCCGTGGAGGTCTGAAGCAGCGGACATGGGGTAGCCAATGGCAGCAACGCCGATGTCAGTGAAGGCCAGGTTGATGATGATGGTGTTCGTCGCATTGCGCAGCTCCTTGAACTTGACAAACATGAGTAGGACCACAATGTTGCTTGCAATGCTGATTACCCCTGCAAGAGAGGGGTAAAACATTACTGTGTATTAATCTAAATATATATTAATACACATATACTGTGTTTTTTCTTACTCGGAATATGTTTCTCCAAATAAAAAGGTTTCTGTCATTATTGTAGAAATATTGTATATAATATTGCGGTATTAAATAGATCTTTTTGTGGTAATTTTCAATTGAATAAAGAACTTTTAAAAGCTCCAGTGCACGGTCTGAGGATGTGAATTTATAAGCTTCCATGTTCCAGAACAAAAGCATCATTGTAGCGAATCCAGCACCTTAATCGGCTCTGAATCCTGGTCAGAAGAGTGCAGTTTAAACCACAAATGCATCCTTTGTAGCCATGACACTGATTAGTTCTCTTGTGAAAGTGTTTTGAGTTTTGGAAGAACTGCATATGCAGGTTTGACATAAAGCCTTTTTAAATCACATTTTTAATTATCTTATTTTGTTATGGAGCTGCAGATTATTGATCCTGCTATCATATGTGCCCTTGAGAGGTAAGGTGGGCTATCCCACATTTCTGACCCCTGCCCCCTTTTTATAGAATATTTTCAATTGGATAAGTTGTTATTATCTAAGTCATACCTCTGTGCTACCTATGATATATATCAGTTGTAGGCTATAGGCACACAGATTTTTTGACAAAATTTCAACTTTGGAGCTCATTTTCTCAAAACTTTTGGAAAAAAAAAAGTTTTTGTGGGATAGCCCACTTCACCTCTTAAGGACACATACGATTTAGAATTTTTTAAAATAACATGAAATATGCTAAGAAGATAAGCTGTTAACTGGTAATATCGAAAAGATGTAAAGACGGAGATTACATCGCACTACAGACAGGACGTGTAGGTCTTTTGCAAACACATGCAACATGAAAAAAACAAGCTTATACACACTAATTGATTTCATTCTTCTCTGTAAGGTTTCCAAAGAGACTGGTCTTCCAGTAGGAAACTTTCAGTTTTGAAAGCGTATTTAAGTTTATAATTAATTAATTATAATTAATTTTAAAAAGCACTACAAATCTCTACAGAGACTTTAAAGGGATCATTTAAGATTGAGAATCACACGATATAAATTTAGGGTTTCAAGCTACATCAAAATGGTAGCACCTCTGGACTTGCTGAACAACTTTCCGCTTTCATGATACCTGATACAAGCTGACACTCGTAATTTAATGTCTTCAATTATGACTCATTAAAAATCCGCACCTTTTTAAGTTGGAACAGCAAATCCAGCAGTAGTTACACAACCACATAGAAACATAAGAAATTTACAAATGAGAGGAGGCCATTCGGCCCATTAAGCACGTTTGGGGAGAACTTAACTAATAGCTCAGATTTGTTAAAATCTTATTTAGCTCTGATTTAAAGGAACCCAGTGTTTTAGCTTGCGCTACACTAACAAGAATACTATGCCATACTCTAACTAAACGCTATGTAAAGAAGTGCTTCTATAAATTCATTTTAAAATGTTCTCCCACTAATTCTCCACCGACTGTATGGCCACGAGTATTTAAACTAATACTGAAATAGCCATTTGGCTGAACAGCATCCAGACCTGTTAGAATCTTATATACCTGGATCATGTCCCCCCTCAGTCTCCTTTGCTCAAGGCTAAACAGATCCAGCCCAGCTAACCTCACCTCATAAGGAAAATAAAGGGTTTGAACCTCCACAGCATATCAGACATGTAGCCACCTACCTATAGTTGCCTACCCAGAAACAGGATATTTATGTTTCCAGTGCTCTGGATGCTCCTTTTAATGCGTCACCATAACAAACACAGCGACTTTACCTGCCATGATTAAGTATCCAGCCACAATGTTGTGCTCCATCTGAGAAAATGCAGAGTGTCCCTCGCCTACGTCTCCATCTCCTGTGTGGTTAGACATCTCCCTCCTTTCTCCCAGATGACCTGGACTGAAGTAATGGGAGGAGGTTCCTGCCTTGGTCCCTGTAATACTCCCAGCAACAGTCCATGCGAGACGACCCTGCAGTGAAGCTCTCTGTTCAGAAAGATTTAAAGGGCTGGCAGCTTATTTCTTTTTTTTTGGAGGATAGGGGGCTGGTGTTTGAATGAAGGATTAGTCTTTTTCTGCCTTTTTCCCTCCACAATCCTTGACAAAAGGGGACGCCTGTTCCCCGAGTCCCTGGGAAGGATCAGAGGAGATTATTTGTCACATGAACGCAGGAAGTACAGCTGCTGCTTGCTGCCCTGAGCGAATGTGTTCCCTCAAAAAAGGGCTGAGGAGATCCCTCTCTGTCAGGGCACAGTGCTCCCCCTGCACCTTCCCATCCCCTCCAGCGCCTGGAATCTGCGCTTTCCCACAGAGGTTTGTCATTGTTCTTTATCCCTGTTTATGCAAGGAAATGGAATTCTGGGAAAGAATGTCTTGAAAGGAGCCTGCAAAGAAAATGCCATCAAATGGCCTTACTAATAAAGCCCAAATTACTTAAAAAACATATTAAGAATATGCTACAAACATCTCTTCCTTCACTCAGAGCTGCTAGTTTTTTGCGTTGCACGTTTCTTACGTTCCGATTTTAGGACGCTGCTATATTAAGCCTACAAGCTGACAGAATACTGATGGATATTGATTACAAGCCCCTACTCTGATGAAAACCAGAGATTTTCCTGTCTCATCCCAGTTATGTGATCCAGCAAGCACTTTAATAGGGAAATACACCCCATAATTTCTATTTGTTTGAAATTTTGATGCTGTATTGACAAAAACAAAGGAGTGACATAAAACAAATGCTATAACCATCGTTTATTTAATGTATTTTTTTGTTTTTTGTATCACACAAGAATCTGTACCTCAACCGCTGTGCTATGGCTCACCGATGTTAAGAAACTGGATAGTTAGAGCAGAACCAAGTTGTACATGAAAGTTAAAAACACATTTTTCAGTTTTTTTGTCTCTGATTCCCATTCCTTATCACAAACCATATACTTCATGTTCTAAACAGACCTTTACTGAATTCCGGTTAATTGCTTTAATTTGCATTCCTTGATGTTTCTTTAGAATTTTTCCCCAAACCTGCTTCACGGGGAAATCCATAAATGAAGGCCTGATGCCATCCAGGTCACCCTTTATGACCCCGAGCACCAAGTCAGACATCAGCCCTGGTCATGCAGAAAAGCAGAAGGGTCATAGCTTATCAAATTACCCAGAGTACTGACAGCAGAGACCTGATTTCGTTTTTGAAAGCTACAAAACAGTTAGTCACCTTAGTCAAAAACTTTCAGAGCTGTACATGTTGTATCAATGGAGCTATGAATGTTGCAAATTGGACAGAACAATTATTTGGCAAAATACATGAAATTAATTAAAATTTCCAAGGGCTGTAGCTTAAAAACTAGTAGATACCGACCTAATATTTGGGATTTCTCCATGTTTAGTAAAGGAGTGCCTGAATATTTTTTTTTCAGAGCAATCCGTGAGGGTGACCCGGGAATTTTTTTCTCAAACTGGGCGATTTGATATGAATGACTGATTACGATTAGACTGCATATCCAAGTTTTTCCTAGTTGCAATTGCACTGTTTAGACAGCAGATGGTGCAATGACTTGGCCTGTCTCACCAGCAACCAAGTGATACAACTGGCACATTTAACACCATGGAAGATAGCGGTAAGATTATTGGTTTATGTTTAAGCCTGACCACAAGCATCATAAATGTTCATGAACAGTGAAGAAAAGGCCTATTTGTGAAGAACTTTAATTTTTAATTAAAGGAATATTGAGTCTATTTTATACCAACCTTTAAAAAGTTTGTAAATCATTGCTGTTGGTTATTAAAAAACTGAACAAAAGTGTATATATATTTAGTATTAATTTCACAAAAGGAATATTTAACTTAAGAATGTGAATAATATCCATTTTTTCTTTTTCCCAAAAAAACCGTGGGAACTGAATTATAAGTTGGGTGAATCGTTACATGCCTACAGGGACCCCATGCAGACACAAGGGGAGTGTGCAAAGGGCACAGACATGCGGGGTCTGCAATCAGACCCCCAACCTGGAGGCAATGGTGGCACAATCCACTTAGGCCACCATACTGCCTGAAATCAAAGACAATCTCTAACACACTCTGAACTAGCTTACAAGTGCATAAACTATAGCAGTCAATATGTACAAAATCAACAACAAAATTTTTAAATTATGAACTACTTTTCAGCACATAATTCAGTCTATTACAAAAAGAAAAAATAAGTTACAGCAAGTGTAACAGAACCAAGGTAGCACTGAAAATATTCAAAAGTTTTATTTTCAAAACATTTTCATTCTTCAAAGCAGGATGATTTCAGCCACAATGTGGAGGGGAGACCGATGGAAATGCAGGCAAACGATGGAAATGTACTCAGTGAAATTACTGTAACAATTCAGGAATCATTCTTCAATTAAAACATCCATACCAAACTTACAAAAAAAAAAAACCTTAACATTCATATTCAATGCCCAAAATATCTGATGATGCTTAAAAACAAATGACGTTGAATGCGAGTTAAATTAGAAAAGGATTCCACTGTACACATAGCTGTGAGGAGGGTGGAACAGATGGAGCACTCGATACTTAAAAACGAAGGGCAGTAAGGCGGGAAACGGTCAGCGTGTCCAGGAAGCGTCCAACGAGGAAGAGCTGCTCCTTCGGGCACGAGCACTGGAGCCGAGAACCGTGAGTGGCGTGTGCCTGAATCACCTCCCACCTGTGACAGAGAACGGCGTCAGGAGACAAACCCAACCCACGCAGACCTTAGTGTACTTTGTAAATATGTCAGATTTATGTGAAGTCTATAATTTGACATCAAAAGTATAGACATTGCGAAATGCAGTTTGGAACACTTGCAGAAACATTATAAAAGTACATAGTGAGCAATGGTGGCAGTTTGTTTTGAACCCAGATATCTGATCACCAAAGTCTTGGCTACATGAAGATGACTAAATGGTGTAGTTGCAACATTCAGTTGGATAAATAAGAAAAACCGAACTCATGTCACTATTTCTGGCTCCTTTCATTGAATATGTAGCAACCCCCATGTGTATGCATGAACCATTCACACCAGGCCACATCCCCCCCCCTACTTTTTATGGTGCTGATGGGGATGTATCTGGATCGTGTTTCACTGTTGCATTGTTAATCAAATTACCATGCAAATGCTATTTGAATATGCGGAAATGAGGCTATTTAGAATGTGAATAGCGATCTACAGGTGAGGGCAGCACTACACAACCCAAATGCAGGTAAAACAAAGGTGACATGGTTTACTTTCTTGCTGATTTAACCTAATTTTAAAACTTTAATACTTCCGACAACTGACATTTCGAAAAGAAGAGAGATTACGGATTTAGTCAGCGTTTTTTTTCATGTTTCTACAATAAGATTTAAACGAGGCCTGAACTGAAATACAGGAGAAAGATACGCGGCATCGCTGGCGATTCCAGAGGGTTATGGTGAAGAGCCACCGCCATATGCAAAAGTGAAAGTTTACATTCTCTGAATATGCAGCATGATTTACAATATGAGAGATGAGTTATTATACACAGCATGCAGCATACAGCATGCAGCATACAGCATGCAGCATACAGTATGGATATTTAACAGGTACAGATATTGCACATTACAAGATGAGACATTTATCCAATATACTTTCTACTGCAGTATTGTCTCATCTCGTCTTATTGCACTACTTCACTGTCACGGCGATATTTTGCGCACAAGTTGTTCACTCTCTTGCACTTAAAGTCTCAAGTGATGCGAGACAAAATGGCAAACAGAACAAACACAGCTCACATACTCAATGTTCATGAGCAGCTCCACTAAGGAGATCTACAGCCTAAAGAGGCCTATTTCAGAAGAAACTTCTGTAGGGCTCCTCAGTGGGAAGGATGTCAGAGGAAAATTAACAATTACCGTGTTGACTAGCCTAAGGTGTGTGTGATTTGGCCTAACAAAGTACTCTGTATCAAATGAGTGCCATCCCAAGAAAATCCATAAACATTTAACTTACCCCTGAATCCACGGCCGCCTCCACCTCCTCTTCCTCCCCTGAATCCTCCACCTCCTCTTCCAAAGCCGCCGCCTCCTCGACCCCCACCAAAGCCTCCACCCCTGCCGCCCCGGAAGCCACCTGTACGAAAAGCAGCAGCAGTCGGGTGAAGACCCAAGTAATTCTGAGACAAATACAGGCGACTGGCGGAATCACCTAGAAAACCAGTTTGTGTCACCAAGATTCCTTGCGTTATAGAACTCCTTAGAGACATTTGAGAGATACTTTGAGGTTTCAAGATGACTTGAATCGATGTTTGATACTCTTACAATGAAGGACACCATTACCTCCACTACACCTACAGTGTCTATAAAAAGTATACACACCCCTGTTAAAATGCCAGATTTTTGCGATGTAAAAAAATGAAGCCATGTTAAATCATTTCAAAACATTTCCCACCTTTAATGTTATCTATAACTCAATTATCCACTGTATACCTACAGAAGGGGTGGGCAATACGGCCAAAACGTCATGATATTTTGACAAACCACGCTTATCAGGGATACTACAAATGTACTACAAATGGGACAATGCTTTTTTTCTTGATGTGACTGATGCACAATATGGGGTGCAGGATTCCATACCAACAATACAAGAAAAAAAATAAAATTACACCCAAGTACGACTGAAGAGGACATGCGTGCCTTTATTTCTTCAAATAATGTTGTACACAGAATACCCTACCAGTCAAAAGCTTTTGCACACCACAGGATTTTACCACTTTTCAATTTATTTTATAAACTGCAGATTTTTTAAATTTTGTTAAACATTGGAGGTTGAGTGAACAACTATTAATGTAAATTTAAGTAAAATAAAACAAAGTTTCCTTTATAATATGGAAAGAGTTGGCAACAGTGCATGTCTGACATCCTATTAACTGGTAGTGTAGTGATGACTTAGTCAAATTCTAGGCTGTCCTTTAACTTTAAATGCACTAGTTAACTGTTTCACCCGATGAAACAGAGCAGTATTTAATGCCCCTTGCAGAAAGCATGCCTCAAACTAGCTCTGCTGTTATAACTGCTAGAGGTTACTTTGGTGAATCAAAGATATGACATTTTCTTGCTAATAAAAGTATTCAAAATGTGAACATACTGTAAATTCATTGGTTATCAAAGAATATTGAGTGTATTCTAGCAAATGTTAAGTAACATGCAAATATAGCAAGTGTGTGCAAAAAAATTCTGGTGGGTAGTGTACAAAGTAATAAACCTTAAATAAAACTTAAATTTATATAACAATAATTAGAATCAAAAAGTAAACCTGTCACACTCTAAAAGGCTAGAAAGAGATGCTGCTTTCATTTAAAACCACAGCATGTAGTCTGAAGTAGTGAAATAGATACAGAGGGCACGGCTCACTGCTGTACTAATGAGGTAAAATTGGTTATGTTTTGCCATAATAACTTAAAGACTTTTCCTTATCACAAACGTTGTACGGACCACAGGATATGTATCACGAGACCGCAATACAGAATCACATTTTTCTACCATGATACATTATACTGCCAAAAGTATTGGGACACCCCTCCAAATCTTTGAATTCAGGCATTCCAATCACTTCCATAGTCACAGGTGTATACAATCAGGCACCTAGGCATGCAGACTGCTTCTGCAAACATTTGTGAAACAATGGGTCGCTCTCAGGAGCTCAGTGAATTCAAGCTTGGTACCGTGATAGGATGCCACCTGTACAGTAAGTGTATTAGTGAAATTTCCTCACTACTAAAAATTCCATGGTCAATGAAGTGGTAGGCCATGTAAAATCACAGAGTGGGGACAACGCATGGTGAGGCGCATAGTGTGCAGAAGTTGCCAACTGTCTGCAGAGTCAATAGCTACAGACCTCCAAACTTCATGTGGCCTTCAGATTAGCTCAAGAACAGTGCGTAGAGAACTTCATGGAATGGGTTTCCATGGCTGAGCAGCTGCATCCAAGCCTTACATCACCAAGTGTGAAGTTTGGTGGAAGGGGGATCATGGTGTAGGGCTGCCCTTAGTTCCAGTGAAATGAACTTTTAATGCTGTAGCATTGAAAGCCATTTTGGATAATTTTATTCCCAAACTTTGTGGGAGCAGTTTGGGGACAGCCCCTTCCTGTTCCAACATGACTGCATACCAGTGCACAAAGCAAGGTCCATAAGGACATGGATGAGTGAGTCTGGTGTGGAGGAAATTGACTGTCCTGCACAGAGCCCTAACCTCAACCCAACAGAACACCATTGGGATGAATTAGAGCAGAGACTGAAAGCCAGACCTTCTCGTACAACATCAGTACCAGACCTCACAAATGCTCTCCTGGAAGAATGGTCAAGAATTCCTATAAACACACTCCTAAACCTTTCCAGAAGAGTTGAAGCTGTGATAGCCACAAAGGTTGGGCCAGCTCCATATTAAAGCATATGTATTAATAATGGGATGTCATTAAAATTCATGCGTCTGTAACGGCAGGTGTCCCAATACTTGGCACTATAGTGTATAGTGAATTTTGATATATTTCCCCATCTCAAATAGACAATTTTAACCGGTCAACGATAAATTACCATACTGCCCACCATTAACCTACAGAACAATAAACTCATTCTTCCCCCAGAGATCCATTCTAGCAGGTTAATCTGGAAAAATCACCACAGGTAACATAAATACATGTGGCTTCTGAACCAGTAAGGAGCTACTGCACTTCCAGCAGTAACTGGCCAAGATCATGAGTTAAATGCTGTTACAAATGGAACCCAACGAATCCCCGAGCACACGCTTGAGGGGTGCTCCGTGACCTTCATAGATTACTGCTTATCGAATTGTGGGTGTAAGTAAACGCCCACATAGTACCGAAAAGCCAGTACCAGGGCAAATTTTTGCACCCGTCATCTAAAGCCCTAGTGATTATTGTGCAGGCACACATAACGTTATGACATCATTTTAAAGATAAAAACATATCAGACAGTTCTCACAGAGAGAGAACCACAGAAAACACACACAGCATCTTCTTCTGCAGTTTCCCTTACATCACTGTGACGGCAGGCCCCCTTACCTCCACGGCCACCGCCCCGTCCTCCTCCTCTCCCACCACCCCTACCACCCCTGGCAGGTCCCTTCTCTCCGGGTGGCCGGGGCAGGAATCGCTGGAGGGGCAGGAGCTTCATTGGGTCGATGTAAAACTGGGGGGTAGGGGTGGGGGAAGATAAATTAGAACCACCAAGCTACTATCCACACTAAATATCCTTTTGCTCTTTTTTTTATGATATTGTTGAGCATTTTCTGCTCACTAAATTACCCCAGCCTTACTAGAACTGAAACAGTAACCTTTAGGACATTACCTTCTGTAGTTTCTTAAAGGAAGAGGCCTTCATGTTTTCCGAAAGCTTAACTGAAAAATACTGTCATCTGGTTAAGGGTTCTGACAGAAAAAGCCACATGACTGCACACACATCACGCTGATTACTATATCAGTTTTCCAGTGTTCATCTTCCTAATTCTTATCCTAGTCAGGGTCACAAGAGGGGCCTGGAGCCTATCCCAGGCAGCACAAGGCACAAGGTCGGGGTAGACCCTGCATGGGAGGCCTGCCCATTACAAAACAGAGGGTGCTTTCACATTGAAGTTCCAGAACCTGGGCTGTCTTGACCTGGAACTTCTGTAGCATCTGTCCACTTTCATGTGTAAGGGACCTTTATTCTAAATAAGCATGGGAGATGATTTGTAGGTTAAACTTCACACATAATTTCGTACGAAACTACACCACCATTCCAAGTCAACAGAGGGTGACCAAGTCCTTTCGTTGGTTATTGGGGGGATTGATCATGATCAAAATGGGACACAGCATTTTATTCATACGACCCTTGACATGTGTTTGATTCCTTATTAAATCTGGCTAGCAGAGTGATCTTTGATTCACCATAATATAAAAAGATGAAATGTTATTCTACTAATAAGCACCGGCAAAATTCACTGCTATTTTGATGTATTGGAAATGAAAATCAAAAAAGATCTTGCCCCGTATTTCCGTATTTAAGTTAAGTTTAAGTTAAACCTGGCACCAGGGCTTGGGATCAACCAAACAGTAAGGGATCGCTGTAAGCGCCTCCCCAATAGTTTGTGTTTGAACAAAAAGTACCTAGTCAGGAGTAGGGACTAAAAAATGGTTCTGGAAGCTCCAGGTACCACATAAAAGTTCCGGTTCCTGAAAAAAGCACAGACGCTCCACTACTTAAAGAACTTTCAACTTGTGAACTTTCAGACATACGAACGAAGAGGACTACACGTCCAAATTGTGTTCCTGTTTCCTGTCCGCAACGTCAATTTCTTTTCTGCGTGCCAATTTTGCCTAGTACAAATTCTGGCCACTACTCCTGCTGCACAGCAGCGTAGCGTGCGTACTCCCAGCATCCTAGTTCTTCGTACTTGTGTATAACCTTAAAAAGATGTTGAATAACGACTTACGACCATTCCAAGTTACGAACCTCATTCGTAAGTATAGGAGCGTCTGTACCTGCAGTGTGAAAGCTCCCAAATATACAATTTAGGGATAACACTGCCATGTTACATTCAGGAATAACATTGCCACAGTACAAAGGTTTGAACGTTAAACTTATAAAAGGATACAAAATCGCGGAGTTGGCCAAAGATTTCGTCCACTTTTCCGATCTGCTCCTTGTTTTCTAGGTAGACGGGAGCGTTGAAGTAGGGCACCTTGTTCTCCTCCGTGACGCACTTGCACACAATCTCATCTTCACACGGGTGCATGAACTCCCCCAGCTCTATGACCCCCATCCCCCAGAAAAAGTTATAAGAAGCAAATCTTCAAGACAGGGTGATGATAAAAAAAAAAAAACATGCATTGTTTTATCATCTGTATTATTCACAATTTGAAACTATTTCATGGTATTTTACTACAATTAAATGTCCTGACACTAATATCAGCTAGGGCAGCATATTTTTCTCATTTTACCTTATGTTACAAGAACAGTTGTCACGTTTTTTAATAAAAGTAATATAAATGGATATTTTTTTAAAAAAGCATATAACCTTGACAATGAAGTGAACTTGTTCTTAATGTACTGCGGTGTGATTAAAACATCAATTTTATTCAAAATAAACTGTAGTTTTACCATTAATACTACTGGATAATTTAGTACAGAAATTCAGGTTAAACCAAATTCTTAGATATACTCCTAAAAGTTCCTTCTCTCCAACTTCGCTGTTTCTATTCAGTGCCCCAGTACCATTAGATGGGGTTCAGCTTCTGTTCAGTCTTACCTACTACATATTCTGGGGGACCGTAGTCTTGGTATTTGTTGAAACCGCCACGGCCGCCCCCTCGAAATCCGCCTCCTCCACCCCGGCCTCCGAAGCCTCCCCGTCCACCTCCCCTGTTAAACCCCCCACCTCGACCTCCTCTGAACGACATTTTCCCACGGAGCTAAGTGGGGGAGAAAGAACAGCGGGTAAGTATATGCACTGGACTCCTCGATCTACAATGACAGCATGAATTCCACAAAGATTAATACAACACACGTGCAAAATATTTGGTCAAGGATACACCTCCACCCATTTCTACACCATAAATACACAGTGATGGGAAAAAACACAAAAACATACATATGGCAGTATAGCTCTACTGGACAATATGCAGTTTGAGTAAAGCTAATAACTTACAAAATAAATCACTTTACAAACAGTCTCTTCTCCAAGTTTAAGGCTGGACTACTGCAAAACATATTCCATAAAACACCAAAGACTAGTTTCTTACCTCTCAGAGATGTTTGTTCCTAACAAAAGTTAATCCTGCAACAAAAGCACACTACTTCCATCCACACGTGGATCTCAGCACTGTGAATTAGACGTCCCACTGAATTACCGTAAGTTCACCATGTCGTAGAAAGTACCTGCAACAACGAGAACAGTATATCGTTATTACACCGGATTAGTAACTGCTTTCTTCGGCAAAATGTTTGAAAATAATACAAAATGTTTTTCGACAAAATTGAATTTTATATAAAATGTGTAACGTATGAGCTATATGAAATAATGCATTTTCGTACTTCGCTTTATTAAAATATTACGGCTTTTACGTCATTAGCTTGTGTTTCCGTTTTGGGAAACCGGAATTCATCTGATGTGTGACTGTAAAACACTTCCGGCTGAAGCTATATGTCATGTGACATTTATTCCGAACTCTTCTGCGGAACTAGGGTGTGTGTATTGTGATAACTTGTTAAACCTAAAACATAAATATAAGGGTTTGTATAATTTCGTACGTCGAAATTTGAGTAAGCAATATGACTGTATTCGTTTTAATGATCGTTTGAGTGACAATAGATTGTATGGTTAACAAGAAGTACCGTGAGCTTAATAGTTATAACACTGGCTCTCAATATTAAAACATTTCTGGTGGCTCTGTTAGATTATCACATGTATAGTTTTTTTCTTTCTTTTTGCAGGGTTCTGTTCTTCCGAGAATAGCAATGTCAGCACATTTGAATATGGGTGATGTAAGTATGTTATGTTAGTAGTTGGCTGGTATATTATTATGGTGTTGTTCTGTAATGAATAAGGTTAAAGAATTCATAATTGTCATATGGTTAGCAACAGATTCACTGTGATGTGTAATTTTGTATAACATGACTGCGTCGTAAAATATAGAAGTGAATTTTCCATTATCATTTTAATAAATGTTCCGCAGTGTTATATCGGTGTAATGGACCGATTTCCGTAGTTATTTTGTTATAATTGTAGTTATTTTTTACTTATTGCAGGATTTGAAAAGATATCTTTACAAACAGCTGCCAAGGTTGGTTAACTTTCATATTTATAATCACTTGCCAGCAAGCACCAAGCCAACAAACTTTTATTACATTTTATTGTTTTTACATAATAATGATAATGATAACAATTCTAATAGTAATAATAATAATAATAATAAAAAACAAATGCAGTTGATGTTGTAAGCAGGAGAAACTAGGCAGTACATTTTGTCATTCTTGTTATGTGTCCCTTCTCCAACCTCCAGTGTAGAGGGCCTGCATGCGATTGTGGTGACTGACAGAGATGGAGTTCCAGTAATTAAAGGTGAAATGACAGTATTTTTTTGGGTGGGCCTGACATTAGTTTCCATTACCACTGAGCCATCTGAGAGGAGGAAGTTTAAAATACAAAGCACTGTTTCCCTGTTTCTAGTTGCCAATGACAGCGCCCCAGACTATGCACTCAGGCCTGGCTTTCTTTCTACCTTTGCTTTGGCAACAGACCAGGGCAGCAAGCTGGGACTCTCCAAAAACAAAAGCATTATATGTTACTACAACATGTACCAGGTGAGCCAGTGCATGCATCACACACGTCATAAAGCCTCGTTCAGTGGCCACTTAGGACTCTCAAAACCACACACATCTAAAGGTGAAGCCTTTAGTCAGCTCGACACATATCCAGTTTACCATCCTCCTTTGCTTTGTCTGAGTAATTTTCTTAACGTACATGACTTCCCCTCATCTTGTATGGTTAATATCCCACTTGGTATCTATCCATTGTGTTTTTCAGATGACAGTAATGTAAGATTGTGTTGTATTAAAACATATTTCACTGAAATGTTTAAATTCTCACAAAACAAATATACAGTTAACTACTGAAATTAAGTCAATATTTGAGTTCATGAGGAATACGACATATCAATGGTACATGATCAGTGGGTTTTGGAGTAGTGGAGAAATATTCATATTGTCAGAGGAGTCAATGTGCTTATGGAAGAGACCAGAAGAAGCTGACAGACTCGAGTTTCTCATAGTGAAGATCCTGGCAGCTCAGTCATGGTGTGGGATTGAGTCTCTTACAGATGAAGCCACATACTGATATATACAAGGGCACTCGACATAATCCTGTGTTCTGGTCCTCATAGCAGGTCAGTCCTCCAAGACAATATTTCTCAACCCAGTCCTTGGGGACCCCCAGACAGTCCATGTTTTTGCTCTGACCCAGCTCCTTGCCATACAGTACATGTTTTTGCTCCCTCCCAGCTCCTTGCCAGACAGTCCATGTTTTTGCTCCCTCCCAGCTCCTTGCCAGACAGTCCATGTTTTTGCTCCCTCCCAGCTCCTTGCCAGACAGTCCATGTTTTTGCTCCCTCCCAGGTCCTTGCCAGACAGTACATGGTTTTGCTCCCTCCCAGCTCCCTGCCAGACAGTCCATGTTTTTGCTCCCTCCCAGGGGCTGGGAGGGAGAAAAAATGTGGCCTGTCTGTGGGTTTGTGAGGACCAGTTTGAGAAACACTTTTACAGTACTAAATAATATATTTTTTCAGTACTGCACCTTACAAACTAATGCGGTTTTGATTCCATTAATACCTCTTGGTGACCATTTACAATTTCTAAACTAAGGTCTAAATTTTAAGTGCAACCACTGAAAAGGGGAAAATCAATTTTCTGTACTGAAAATAGTAGTAAGCATAGTAGTAATTACATTGTAGAGCATATTTTTATTATATTATTGGTAAACACAGAGCTCTTGGTCAAGCAGTGGATAAAAGACAAAGATTGATGTCTTTGCTGTGATTTCTGGCGTTGGCCAGACGGGGGCGGTGTGTGGCTCTGCATGTTAGGATACTCATCCCGTGATCAGAAGGCTGCCGCTTCAAATCCCAGAGTCGGCAGAGTGATTTTCTCATTGGACACCTGAGTGAGGCCCTTAACCCCAATTGGCTGACCCTGCTGTCACAGTTGTGCATTGTTTTGGATAAAAGCATAAATACTAAATAAATGAACTAAGACGATATCTCATTTTTAACTTCCCGGTCAGATTGTGCAGTTCAACCGGTTACCTCTGGTGATCAGCTTTATTGCAAGCAGTAGTGCCAATACAGGTAAGAACGGCTTTTTTATAAATATATATAATATATATATATATATTTTAACACTCGCTAGATCATGTGCACTAGTATCGCTGCAGCCTACCCCTGTGTGAATCAGATGTGATTTGAGGCAGTCTGTTCCTGCGCCTGGTATTAGTCTGGTGTCTTGTGACTAGGCCTGATTATCAGCCTGGAGAAGGAGCTGGTTCCGCTGCTTGATGAGCTGCGGCAGGTGGTGGAGGTGTCCTAGGCGAGGAGCACGACGCATGGGGCGACACAGAAACGTCGCAAGGCTCGCACCCACGTGTCTGTGCAGAGAGCTTGCGTGTGTTTGTGCAATCAACTCCTTGACAGTTCCTCTACACACACATCAACTGGAAGACTGGGGTCAAGAGTTACTTTTGTAGAAAGTACAAATTTTTTTAAAATGTTCAATGATCTTTTTTTTGTGTTGTGAAGAATACTTAATATATACACATTTCCTTGTTAGTGTTTCCTTTTAAACCATTTATACGTCCATCCCTATAAATGCTAACAACAAATATCTTCGTCCCGGATAAGCACTGTTCAAACTTCAAATGTAAACTAATGTAATATAGCACCTTCTTTTCTGTTGCTTGGATATTTTAAATACCAATAAAATGGTTTGACAAGACTGCATACAATCATGGTCTCATGGCTTTAGATGAACCAGGATATGTTAGTTTTATTTATGAGCTCTCTCTGAGTAAAGTCACCCTTTGTTTGCCAATATTTACTGTAGTAGTGTGCCGAGTTCTCCAGTAGAACATAAATATTTGCAGTTTTGTTTTATGGGTGATTGCTGTTCTTTTGATATTTAATATTGACCCACCTAGATCAACTACCTGCATGTTAGTTTAGTAATATTGCATGTGTAGAAGAAGACTGTACCATGCCTCTGTTTCAGTGGTACTGACTGGATTTCAGAGGCTTGCGAAAGGAACCTTGACGGTTTCATTCGTATTAATACTTTTCATTTGTAAATTACAGGTCAATTCTGTAACTCTTACAAGAAACTTTTGAATGAATTAATGTAATAATAACAATAATAGCAAATAACACACAACTCAAAAGCAACATTGCTACATCTTTATTGAGAACTTATAGTTTAAATATTCCATGTTACTGATGGAAAAAGTATGTCAACCCTTATATTCTGTGACTGCTAAAGCCTCTTGTGATGGCTACAGCCTTGACCAAATGCTTTCTGTAGCTGTTTCAGATCTGTGCAGTGCTCAGGAGGTACAGTACCAGTAAAAATTTTGGACACACCTACCCACAGAAAGATTTATTTGCAGTATTGTCTTTATAATGTTTCTAAGATGTAGACATGAAGACCAAAAATGGAATTATGCAAGGACCAAAAAAGTATTCAACAAAAAAAATGCTGCATGGAGAGAGCTCTGTGGGTGGAGACTCAGAAGGTTGCTGGTTCAAATCCCTGGTTCTGTAGAGTGATCCCTTCATTAGGCCCTTAAGCAAGGCCCTTAATCCCAGCTACTCCAGGGACTGGCTAACACTACTGTCTCCTACACCACTTTCCTGAGGTGGCCTCCTGGGAAGCTTTTCCAGAAGTCCTAAAGGAGGTCCCATATATGCTGAGCCCTCATTGGCCCCTTTTCTTCACTCTTCGGTCAAACTCCTTCAAAACCATTTCTGGTGTGTTTAGGTCAGGTGGCCAGCTGGTGGAGTGACGCTAGATAGCTTGGTGTGTCCAAACTTTTGACTGACACGGTATTTTGGCCAGTCCTGCATACAGAACTGTCACGCCACAGCATCTCAATGGGATCGAGGTCAGGACTCTGACTTGGTCATTCTAAAATAGGAAACTCCTGTGGCAGTTGATTTGATGAAAATACATTTTAACAATGATAATTTTCAATATTTATGAATATAGTACCTTAACAACAACACGGCATTCTTATATTACACGTGGTGATGTTTAACTGTAAATGTTCTCTCTAAAAGGAAGCATATAGCAGAAGCTAAGTTCAAACACCCATGATAACAAAGTGTGGTCCACAGATGCTTAAAACAGTTTCACAACCTGGTCCTTCAGGGATCCCCTGTCAGTCCATGTTACTCCCTCCCAGCTCCTCGGACTCTCTGGGGGTGTCTCCGAGGACCAGGTTGAGAAAGACAGTGATAAAATGATGTCAGCCTGGCACAGTCTACTTGATAAACATCACATGGGCTAAAGTAAAGGCCTGTATTTAACACTGCCACAAGAGTTAACATGAAAATATAACCAGATGTCAGAAGTATGTAAATGGGAAAGATTACACTCACAGATGCTCCTCGACTTACGATGGGTTTAAGTTCCGAAGAACTTTTCCTAAGTTGACAGTATAGTAAAGTCAGGTTAGGTCAGGTTGGGGAGCATGAGCTTTTGCAGCGTGTTGCCGTAATCCCCACACAGCGAAACTCCTTGGAATCCCAGCTGGCAATGCCCCAGGCAGACACACAGTCCAGTCCCACCCTCCGTAAATGGCCATCCATCTGACGCAGCCAGGTGTTACGTGGGCGTCCCCTCGGCCTGGTCCAGCCGCATGGCTCCTCAGCAATGAGGATCCTGCGAGCCGGATCACCCTCAGGGAAACGTGCCACATGGCCGTAATGCCTTAACTGACGCTCCCTCACAATGCAGGTAATCTGCCTCATTCAGGACTCCTCTAGCAACCACTCTTAACACAAAGTCAAACCAGCAGTATCCAAGGATTCTCCGAAGAGAGACAGTACTGAAGGAGTCCAGTCTTGGTCACAGCTCACAGGAGTACGTCCATGTCTCACAGCCATACAGCAAGAAGAGCACCAGCACTCTAAAGACTTGGACCTTCATCCTCTTGCAATGATATCAGGAGTGCCACACAGTTAAGGATGACCGTAGAAAGGACCTTACCCTGAACTGAAAGCAGTATTATCCCCCTGTAGTTGCCTCAATCCAGGCGATCACCATTCCCTGACAGACAGGGACTGAAAGTCCTGTTTCAGTCAGTTGGGATGACGCCTGACTCCCAAATGGGCTACAGTAAGCTGAATATGATATTATAAATAAGTTACTGTACAATACGTTGTTTAGCACTGTATGACGTGTTTACACTCGCAATCGCTACAGAGACTGGAAGTGTGGCTGCGTAGATGCTGCCATTGGCCGGCATCTGTAGAAATTATCGTACGGCATATCGCTAGCCTGGGAAGAGACCAAAATGCGAAGTGTGGTCTGATGACTACTGAGTGTGGATCAGTATCGCACCATCGTAAAGTCAAACCGTCGTGAAGCGAGAAGCATCTGTATATAAAATATGTAATATAAAAAATAAATTAATAATAATAAAAATAAAATAAAAAAAAACTGAAAAAAATGGTGAGGACAAGATTTTGCAATCCTGATTTTTTTTAGAGGGAAAATAGCTAGGCTTTCATTTCAAAGTCCAACCACCTCACAGAGAAATTCACAGAACAATTGAACTTGCTGCCTGCCCATTCTGACCATTGCAGACTTCCGTAAACCACTTTAGTGCAAATAAAATGGCATGAATACCATATTTAACAGGAACTACGTTTACCTAAGGCTTTCACTTAATGGATAATTGCTACCAGGATTCACTCCGGATGCTGTCTTCTCTGTCATCGACCTTTTTTTATCTGTGACTGGAAGAAAGACACAAGGGGATTGTTACTAATTTAAGATTAATTAGTACTTCAACAGCAGTGCAATGAGACAAGCAAAGCAGACCATTTCACAGACCACACAGCGATTTCAGTGGGAATTGTAAATCTTAATAAAACAGTTAAAAAAGAAAAAGAATTGCCTTCTATTTGTGCCCTTGAGAGGTAAGGTGGGCTATCCCACATTTTTGACCCCTACTCCGTTTTTGTTGAATATTTTCAATTGGATAAGTTGTTATTATCTAAGTCATACCTCTGGGCTACCTATGATATATATCAAGGGACCTGAATGTGACGCTAGACTCAGCAAATCATCATAAACTGTACGTGCTGCTGGAATTTTAATCAAGTTCATACAGGTTTTAGATCCACTTGGCGGTAGTGATCATAAGAGGGTTAAATTTGAGGTTAATTTTAGTGTCTGAAGAGCAAAGTCCAAAGAAAAAAATCAGTGTGACACTGAAACTAGTAACTGTAAACTGGATGGAGTTAAAGAGCAAAACTGTTGAAGAGGCCTGGGGATTTTTAATAACACATTATTGCAAGAGCAAGAGGACTTCATACCTGTTTCCAGCAAGAATAAATCTAGGAAACTGCAACCAAGGTTTATTACTGAAATTAAGAATAAAATCAGAAGGAAAAGGGCTCTGTTCCACACATGGGAAGTAATTAATGATGTAAGAATAAAGGAGGAATATCTAAGTCTACAGGTTGAGTTAAAAAAAAGATACCAACGCTTGAGTTTAAGACAAGGGAGGAGATGTTATGATTATACAATTCCTTGGTAAGACCCCACATAGAATATTGTGTGCAGGTTTGGTCACCTTGCCTTAAAAAGGATATTGCTGTCTTAGACCGGGTTTACTTGTAGGGCTACAAGTATGACTCCTGGTCTTAGAGGAATATCTTATGAGCAGAGGTTAGCTGAGCTTAATCTGTTCAGTCTTGAGCAAAGGAGACTAAGGGGAGACATGATCCAGGTGTATAAGATTCTAACAGGTCTGGATGCTGTTCAACGAAATAGATACTTCAATATTAGTTGAAATACAAAAACGCCTGGCCATATGTAGAAATTAGCGGAGGAACATTTTAAACTGGATTTGAGGAAGCACTTCTTTACACAGTGTGTAGTTACAGTACGGGATAGTCTTCCTGTTAGTGAAGTACAAGCTTTAATCACAGTTGCTTCCTTTAAATCAGAGGTAGATAAGATTTCAACAATTTTAATCAACTGAATTCTCCCCAAATGAGCTTGATGGACCAAATGACCTCCTCTAAGCAAGCAGGACTTGGCTTGCAGAGTAGGAGTCCCAAGAAGCTCTAATCATACCAATATAATCACACAAGACATGCTGTGCTGAACACAACGGGTGACAGCAGGACATTCCAGGGAGCACAGCTGGACACGCCTGTTTGAGCAGCAAGCAGCTGATTGGTCAGTTTTTCTGCTACTCACTAGTTTCCACCGCAGTATCTTTATCCATTCATCCGCCTCCACTCCAGTCTTAGCGCAAAGGTAGAATGTTCTCTCAGGAAACACCAGGCTGGATTAGCAAGACAGAGTGGAAGTTACATGGGAAAAATTGCCTCGGTAATAAGCCACCAATTAAATAATGGTGATCTATGGCCCTACTACCCTGATGGCATACATACGCCTCTCTGACGTACACACGTTATGTTACACGCAATACTCAACTCGTATGCTAATTGGCAAGATGTCTATGAGAGGTCACATGTGCTAGGCAGTGGAAATGCATCTTGGTAAGATTGCAAATAGGTTGTATTTGCTGCAGATCAATACTGCCCTCACACAGATGACTTGTCAGTCAGCAAACGAGTGGAGTATTACATCCTGTAGATGTCTGTCGTGTACCACCGGCAAATACGGACCAGAGGTAAGTGTGCTATGTGGATAGGAATGAGTACAAGAAAAAAATACATTGCCTGGCCAAAAACAAACCACTTAAGTACTTTGTTGGACTGTCTTTAGCTTTGGTTATGGTGCACATTTGACAATTCATTGTTTCCACAGGGTTACGCAACATCAAGGTTTTTTTTTCCCATCCAGATTTGCATTCATTTTTCGTTGAGATCTTGTATTGATGATACAGTAGATGAGTTGAACTACTCCATAAAGTCTTCTCCGGCGTCTCAAAGACTTTCAATGGGGTTAAGGCCAAGACTCTGTGGTGGCCAATTCAGATGTGAAAATGATTCCTTATGCTCCCTCAACATTCTTTTACAGTTTGAGCCTGATGAATCTTGTCATCATCGTCCTGGAATATGCTCATCCCATTAGGAAAGAAAAAAATCCATTGATGGGATAAACAGGCCATTCAGTAGATTTAGGTACTCAGCTGATTTGACTTTATTGCCGCATAACGTTGCTACACTCTAATAATGATCCAATAATTGGCTCTTAAGTATTTTCTGATTTAAATTCAAATGGTGACTTTTGCTGATAACAAATCTGCACACCCAGTGGACTGCTCCTCTGATAACTTTCCAGGCATTCAGCATGAAGGGGAACATCTTCAAAACAAGTAAATTCAGGTTTTGATCTGAGTGGAGATGTCAGCATTTTCCTTCGACTCTCACCCTATTTGCAGTTCCTCTTTTCTGCAGTGAAGTGCACTGCAGCTTTGTTCAACTTCACTTTGGTCTATTTATTGTTTTTTTTTTTTTTTGCAAGACAGGAAGTGAAACATTTGGAGGGACACGTTTTGACATTCTGGAACATTCAGCATTGTTGTAAAGGACACGGTTGGGAAGAAACCTGTCCAGGTAACATTCATGTCACGTATAATAAATATTTTTAATATTATATAATCCAATATATTCCTAAATACCATTACTATTAGTGTATTCTTGTAATCATCAATAAAATCTTTGCTGCTGGCTTTTTCTCCTAGTCTATTTCACAGAAGAGTGAAGAGTTTTGTTTTTTATTTTTATTGTTATAACTCTTTTTACCTCCATGTTTCAGGTGGACGACAAAAAAGGGCAATGCAAGGGGAGCATTTAGCATGTCTAAATTCATTCAGTTAGTGTTAGCACACCAATACATTTGAATTGTGCTCTCTTGTAAGTCACAGGTTACAATTCCTCTCATATGGACTCCCTCTCTCCCACCTAATAATCAGAGTTGACTGACTTAGAGAATCACAAACAAAATAAGAAATAAAAAACTGGAAGGAAGAAAAACCAGGAAGTGATTGATATTTTCATTCTGAGCGATTTCACTGGTTTAAATTCGTCTTTAATATTGTGGTACTTTATGGCAATAGTTTACATGACATTGGGAATTATATGTCCTAAACATAGTTAAAAAAAGTTCATACAACAAGAAATGTTCTCTAGATAGTAAAAAAGCAAAAATCTAAATATGTCGAAATAAGTAACTTGGGCACACATTAGAGGACATATACATACAGCCAGCAAAGAACTCAGCTGGATATCCTTAGTGTAAAAGGAGAGGAGGAAGACTCACCAAAAGCAGTTTACTCTTTCCTGAGAGTAATCAAACTGGACTGCTGAACATGCCGTCAGGTCCAGGGTACGGATCGGCTCATCAAACTGCATGTGGCAGAGACAGGGTTAAATTTAAGCTGGGTATGGAGCATTTATTTATCAAACTATTTAGCAGATGCTTTTATGAGAGAGCCAGGTCAGTCTTTGGTGTAGCTGTGATTAAAGGCCTTGGTGAAGGGCTTAAATGTGACACCAGACTGCCTTGGGAGGTGAACCTGTGTCCTTCTGATTAAAGCACAGCATCCTAACCAACTTAACCAAATACCCCCGGCATAGAAATATTCCAGTTGCAGTGGATCGTCTTCCAAAGAGGAGTGGATCTGATAGTCACTGGGTGGACGGCCCATTATGCATAACCAGTCGGGCATTTACAAATTAAAACAAAACTTTGCCGACTCACCATTTTGTCTTTGAAATATTTGAGCTCATTTCGATTTAAGGTGAACCACCTGGTTTTCCAGTTCTGAAAAAACAACAATTAACGAAAATTCAATAATGAGATACAACGCCATGGTATGTTCCTAATACAAATGTGAAAATACACACTATATGCACTGTGTAATAACAAATAATACTTAAGACAAATCTACTATATACGAATCTTATGAATCTTTCAAAAGCTTTGCAACTGCATTCCGAATTCAGCTCTATTCTCTTTTCAAATGGTATCCTGTCCCTATGTGCCTGATCGTCTTATTTAAATATGACACCAGCTATTAAATTCAAGAAATTTAAAGTAATAGAAGTCCTGGATGACACTTGTACTGATCTCTGATAAGACACAGGTGTTTGTAATCACTCTGACATACAGAATGATGCAAAGTCAGTGACCTGTGAACTGCCTGATTTTCCATGCGGCAAATCATGGATTTGCAGCCCAGTGTTTAAAGCACACAGACACGGCCATAAGGTTCACATACTGCTCGAGTAACCAATTGAACAGTGCAATGAAATCTCACAAACCAAACATCCAATCAGCAGCACTTCTGTGAGCAATCATACGGTGTTAATGAGGCAAATGGGTAGACCGATTAACACCAACAGGGAAATCCAAAAACAATAGGTGAGTACGGCAGGGGCCACACTGTGTGTCTATAAAATAAGTCCACACTTTGCTCTGGGGGCAAAATTGGACCCCACCTGACACTAAGTAGGTGTATCCAATAATGGGATCACTGAGCATATACTCTCAGAAATGAAGCTTAATACAGATGCCTTCTATAGTAAATGGTATAGATATTTCTTTCTATATTTATGGTAATTATGTTGATCTGTGAAGGCATCAGGTGAAAATTATCGATTTCTCCCGGCAAAGCAGATTTTTGTTTCCTATTGGAAAATCTACTGTACTCAAACTCTTTTTCGCTGGTCAAATTTGGGATAAAGAGCTTAAATGTCATTAAGTTACAGAACAATTTAGCATTGAATATATATTTCTCAATTATGGGTACAGCTTCACCAAAAGCCATACTGTAGCAGCAAAAAAAAAAAATAATAAAAAAACGCAAACACTCAGAGAGAAATTCAGCTTTTCCACAGCTTAAACTTATACAGGGTTCACCTCTTAAAACAAAATAAAAGGTGAAAAAGTTAAATTTGCAGACAAAACTAATCCCTTACATAAGAAAGCCTTACTTAGAGTTACTATACATTCCACTTTCCCTAAATAGGTCCTCTTTTTGGGTCCCTGTCCAGGCATCTGGGCAGTTTTTCAAAAATCTGCAGTTTGTCTGGGTTTAATGCTGCAACCCGTATGATCCAGTGTTGCAAGTTACAGTGGAGTATCAAGTGAAAGAAAAGGCACCAATTTTCAATATACGACAGTCACTCATTACCGTCACACAGCGTTTCCAAGGGTCATACACACATTTACTTTACAAATTAAGCAATATGCACAACCCTATGCATTAAGCTGCTCTAGAGTGATGTCAACTTAAAGGAAGTTTCCGGAAGTTGACGTCATTTAAACATTCTATGTCTGTGACATTTTGTGAGTGAGAGCCTCCTCATTTTCATCTCACTAAATATGGCAACCCTAGCCTTACTTCAATCATGGCTTCAATTTATGCGTCTTTTAGACAAAGTTTTAATAATATATGGTACCAATCATGACAATCATGTAAGGAATAATTGACGACGGGCCGTTGAATTATTAGAAAATAATGCAAACCCGAGGTGGTGATGCGGCCATGACGCAAAGCAGAGTGGCCGTTACACCTCGGGTGTGCATTATTTTTCTAATAATTCAACGGTCCGGAGTCAATTATTCCGCTTATACTACGGTTGCCACACCTCATGACATCGATCAGATGATATATTTCAAGGGATTCGTCCGGTTTTTCTACTTAAATCGCTGTTGTGAGTAGGATTATTTCTTCCGCATCTCATCCAACGACTCTTTCGCTAGTTCCAAAACGTCATTTTAAAGCTGGCAATGGAGGCTTGAGCCGTTGATAGCAGACTAATGCAGTTAATAATTAAGTTATTAGAAAGAGAGCGAGAGAGACAGAGACACAGATAAATAGAAACAGAGAGAGAGAGCGAGAGCTTGTATGAATTAGGCTACCTGTGTGTCCCTCAACAGTGTTCTGAAGCACCGTCTCTAAACTGTAAGTCTGCTTTAAGATGCAGCGCTGTTATTACCTCGCTAGTGAGAAATGTCATGTGTAGCCTTTAAGTTGGTACA
>NW_026042307.1:1397500-1402500 GCF_023856365.1 Brienomyrus brachyistius
GGGGGGGGGGGGGGGAATAGGGTGGGGGGGGCAAGGTGAAGGTTAACCCAGAAAAACACACAGAGAGCCAAGTGAGTTTCATAGCACACAGGACCGGATGCCGTGGCGTGTGGCCAGAGGGGGAGGGGGGCAACCACGCTTAGATGGGGGTTAACCCCAAAAAAACACAGGTTACAGGAAATGGCAAAGCCCACATCTCTTTACATGGAATAATTTAATATATCAATACCTGGAAAGAATATACACAAATACTATCTGTATCTATCTTTTGTTAAAGACGACGAAATATTCAAGTTGATTATATATTGTATTTCCATTTGAAAGCATTACTTCATCATACATAATAAGGGCTCTCTGAGAAGTGACGTAAACTCTGTTAATAGGCACAGTCCTCTATTTTCTAAGAACTCCGCAACGGTCGCCGATGACCCTCAGAGCTGACTCATAAAAACACAAACCAGCCCACTTAGGTTTTCTATTTCAGTTGTGGAATCCAGACCAAATTTACCTAAATGCCTTTGAAACCAAAACTGCGAAAAGCCTTTTGGTAGCTTTCAGAAGTTTTAATATTTAAGCAGGTTGTCAAAGGTTCATCTTTGAACGAAATGCATGCAAAAAAATTTTAATGAGTAATCGTTCTATAGTAAAAAGCCAAACACAGATGTGAGCTATTCTTGCATGACCAGGAAACAGAACCCTCTTCTCCCATCCTACACAACATATTCAGAGCTGCTACAGACTTCCTGCTGACAGATATAGGACCGCTTGCAAGTTTAATCTCAACTACAAGTATGAGGCAGAAGCAGAGGGAGGGTATTGATAACATTCTGAACTGATAACATTCTGCATTCAGGACCCAAATTAAAACGTTAAACACTCACCATGCAAAGCCAATTTGCTCAGTTTCTTGCTACCACAGAAGTTCAGATCTATTCATTTTTAAATCATGGCGGGATTAAGCTGCCAGCACGGCAAGTAGTAGATATGATCCCATATTCTATTCATCTGCAACTCAATATACAGAAGCTGAATTCCTGCAGTACATATGGAGCAGTATAGGTGGTGAACGTTAAGCCAGTGACCTGGGGCATCATTAGATCTATCTTAGGGGGGCTTAGTTCCTCCAAACAAATCTGTATTTATTGGCTTAAGTCATTAAGCCCCCCCCCCCAAGTAAAGACTCACCCTCCTTTCCATTTATCTCTAACTACACCCCTGGCTGCCACTCATCCCGAATAACACAGAGTTGTCCGATAATGCAAAAATAAAATTCTGTGTCCTGTTTTGAAACAATATGAGATGTGATTTGTCCCATAATTTCGGACCATGCGATTGGAACATGGTTCCATGTGTGTGGAGTTTGCATGTTCTCCCCTTGTCGTTGTGGGGTTTCCTCTGGGTATTCTGGTTTACCCCCACAGTTCAAAAACATGCTGGAGCTAATTGGGGTTACTAAACTGCCCATAGGTGTGAGTGTGCCCTGCGATGGGTTGGCACCCTATCCTAGGTTGTTCCCTGCCTTGCACCCATAACCTCCAGGATAGGCTCCAGTACTCCCACGACCCTGAATCGGATAAGTGGCTACAGAAAATGGATGGATGGATAGATGGATGAATATTCCAAAGAATTACACTTCATACTCAGACTACTATAGTAAACTAGTGAAAACCGCTTCTGGGAAGTGGGCAGAGCTGAGAAAATCACACACTGATCTCTTAGGTTGTTTTATTTATTTTTTTAGTCTGTTTGGTTTGTCCTGTTCTTGTTTATTAAAGATTTGGAGCAATGGTAGGTATGTTGGTATTCTGCAGGTAATAATAGTACAAACGTCAATAATGGCTGAGTCAAAACACACTGACCACGTGCTTTTAGTAGACATATTGAGTTCTTCTGACAGGTCAAAAGGACAGGCAGACAGATACTCTCAGCAAATCAGCGATGCCATATTCTCACTCCAGCCTTGACCAAAACCGTCGCAGGAACACAAATAAAAACAAAACAGTTAAGAGACACAACCTATGACCAATGTATGCCTAGCCACATATGCTAAAGAATTAATCAGGGGGGGTTTCCACAAAGCAAGAGTTAACTTAAACTAGAAGTCGTGAATGTCCAATAGGAATTCAAGTAAGGAGCATTCCTATTGGACAATCATGACTTCTAGCTTAGGTGGATGCAGGACTTGGCTGGAAAACTATAAAAACGTACATGACACCACAAACACATTTAGCATTACATGCATCATCATTACTATTTTAATTTTAATTTTTTTAAATCACACACTTCTGTGAAGTACCTCAGTGGGAACAGCACCCAACAGTGGGGGAAAAAAATTTGACAATTTAAAACTGACATCTAAACTTGTGTTTTTAAGCTGGCATATTCTCTTCCCATCTGCATCTCATTGTTTTGTCGCATGTGATTTTAAGTGTTATTGTATTTTTATTTGTGAGGTGTCCTTGAGTGACCTGAAAGGTGCATTTAAAAAATGTATAATTATGAACCCAGTGTTAGAAATATTTTGTTGCTACTGAGATGTATTCAAAAAGCCTTGACTGACACAGGCTGAGGCTGGATTTGAACCTGCGACCTTCTGATTACAGGCACACAGGCTTAGGCCACAGAACCACACGCTGGCCCCCCAATTTATACATACATCGAGCATTCCTCACAGCTGAACTGAGGGATTCTCCTGGGACGTGACCACATACACTGCTGGCCTTAAACACAATCTGTTTTGACTCTCAGCTGTCTCCCCGCTCACTGAATTCGCATTCCCATGGATCACTGCGGAATATGAGTTTTGTTTTCCGTCCATTGTGAATAACATTGATGTTTCGTGGATTACCAGGAGTGCATTTTGGTGGAAAATGCTTAAAATACATGCCTGATTGCGCACAAAAGTTACGAGCCTGAGATTGCTGGGTGTGAAAATTAACGCATTTTGCGTTGGTCAGGTTCTAAGAGTTAATTTACTACCAGTTCAAACAGTGATAAAATATGCAACCCTGTATTAATCTGTAAATGGGATGTGGTAGCATATTATACTTCACCCACCAACCCAAACCAAGATAAGTGGTTGGGAGACAGATGGATGGATAGACTTTTTATTTTAAAAATACCTCAAAAGACAGTTATATTAGTAAAAATGTTAACTCCACCCTCAACACAGCTGGCTTGACTAATCGGCATCTCATTAAGTTAATTAAGTAACTAAGTGTCTCCAGCTGAACACCAGTAAGAAAAAGGAGTTGGTGGTAGATTTCAGTAGGAGACAGCAGCGTGATTACGAGCCCTTTGTCATCAACGGAGCTCCAGTGGAGAAAATGAGCAAATTCAAGTACCTGGGCGTCTACATCTCTGAGGACCTGACGTGGGCTGCACATACCCACGCTCATCAAAAAAGGCAAAGTAGCGACTGTGCCACCTTATACAGCTGAGGAAGTTCGCAGTCTCCCCTGCTGTCCTAAGGACTTTCCACTCCGGGGCTGTGGAGAGCATCCTCACTTAGAACATCTCATACTGGTACGGCAACAGCAGCGTTTTGAACCAAAAAGTGCTTCAGAGAGTGATCTTTGCAGGTCAGCTCTCCCTTCACTGCAGGTCAGCTCTCCCTTCACTGCAGGTCAGCTCTCCCTTCACTGCAGGTCAGCTCTCCCTTCACTGCAGGTCAGCTCTCCCTTCACTGCAGGTCAGCTCTCCCTTCACTGCAGGTCAGCTCTCCCTTCACTGCAGGTCAGCTCCATAAGGAGATGTAGATCCAGAGCCATAAAGATTGTTAGAGACCCTCTCATCCTGGTAACACACTATTTCAGTTTCTGCAATCAGGAAGAAGGTTCCACAACATCATGACCAAAGCAGAAAGACTCAGAGTTTTTATTTGACTTCTTAATCAGGACACAGCCACCTCTCTCTACACTGTATTATAGTATAATATTATAGTACTTTTATACTATACTGGACAGCAACCTTCTCAGGGTCTCATTCTCACCATCATCATTCCATACAATGCACTTTCACTTTTAACTGCACATCGCACACCTGTTTCAAATCAATATATTCAAAGTTCTAAAAAATATATTTCTCCTTTTTATTTTTTCTTCATATCCTTTGTAACTAGTTGGACATTCAAATACATTTCACTGCATTTTGTACCTGTATGACTATGCATGTGACAATTAAAGAATCTTGGAAGTAACTATAAATTCAAGTAACTAATGCAGGGGGCAGCTGAGGGTTGTGTCCTGTGTCGTCCTGATGCTGAAATTGTTAGTTAATGGATGTTATTCATCTCCTTCTTTAAGAAAAGCTTAAAGCCACTTTCCGGCGTTCCCAGAGTACCATTAAAAGGGCACTGATGGCATTGAAATGGTCACCGAAAATAATAATGCTTGTTACATTTCAAACTATCTGAGGAACAGACAGTTTCAATTTTCTTCGCGTTACGTGCCTATTTTAAACCTGTAATGCAACGCCGTCATCACGGCAGGTTACACTGCGCAAATCGACAAGTAAAGCATCGATAAAGTTTAGCCAAATTACATTTTCCACAATTACATGGATTTTAAGGTAAAATCCTGACGTACACATGCGGGTTATTAGACGAGAACGAGCGAAGCACGCAACCATTTCCGCAAGAATAAACTATACTTTAATCTGTAGATATAAAACAGAACACGGTATTATTCTTATTCTCTAACTGCATCTTACCTACACGGGGCAACATTTGATGGTATGATTCATATATCTCTAAAAAAGTAAGACATGTATTTATTCATTTAATTAAAATAATCAAATGCTTTCAGTATAAATTGCATATATAAACATTATGAAATCATTTGGCGTGTTTCGATAGACTGAAGAAGCACTTCGAGTTATACTGCATGATTTTGCTAAATGACGGACAGAAGCTCTTCTCACCATACAGTCCGCAGCTCATCCTCCATGTCCTTCTCCGAATCGGAGCGCTGAAACTGCCCTTCATTCATATCTCTGTCTCC